>NW_009703131.1:49705-89292 GCF_000703405.1 Apaloderma vittatum | reverse complement strand
CGATATCACTGAGGAAGATTTCAAGCGCCTCTTCGAGCGCTATGGGGAGCCGAGCGAGGTTTTCATCAACCGGGACCGCGGCTTTGGCTTCATTCGCCTGGTGAGGATTGCGCGAGCCTCCGGGGCTGCCCTTGCGAGCGCGAGGCTTCTGTCCCTTGCCCCGCTCTCCTTTCCTTGGGCGGGTGTAAAGAAAGCTCGTGGGGGCTCCTCCTCCTCCCTTTTTCTTCTCTCTGCTCGGGCCGTTTCCTCCCCTTCCCTTTCCTTTTCACCCCTCCCTTACTTGCCTGCTTTGTGAGCAGCCTTCGCAGCCCCTCGCGTTTCCTTCCCGCCTCGCTACGAGGTGCTCGGCTGCATTCGGGACCCCTTGGCCAGTTCCCGCTTGCGCGCTGCTGCCGCGCTAAATGGAAAATGGGGTTGCGCCGATCCGCTTTGTTCGTGTAATACCTCTGTAAAGACTTACTGAACTGGGTGAATTTGTCGTACTTAAGCACTAGAAAAAAAATCCTTTCTGCAGAAGCAGATCTCGGCTTGTACAGTTCGAGTATACGTTTCGTCTGTGAAAAAAACCCATTTTTTTTAAAGACTAGGCAGGATTCTTTTGAAGCACCTCTGCTCACATATCGTGAAAAAAGAACACCTAATCTCAGAATTGCAAAGAAATGGGACCTTGGGTTGTTTAAATTGCTTGTGGCCAGATAAGACTGAATTTCTGGGGATAATAGTCCATCAGTAGGCCGAAGTTGAGCATGCAAAAAAAAAAAATCATCTGAAAAGCATATGATACCGTAAATGCCAGTTTAATGTGCAGGCTTAGTTTTCAAGACTGCCGCGTTTAAAATGCACTGATTTATATCATTCTGGGAATAGTTTTAGAGTGCTTTGGGTATCTCTTCTTATGATCTTTCTAATTATTTTGCTGGCTAGGATTTTTATTTTTGGTTATGATTTTAAAGTTAAGTGCTTGTGGCATATTGCCGTACAACTTTTACCCTCAGAATCCCTCAGCCTGAAATAGAGAAAGTGTGATACAGTTACATGTAACTACTCGGTTTTGTATGCAATACAGATTGCATATATATATATAACTTTTACGTGACCTTCCTTTTCTGTTGTATTTAGGGAATATGTTATTTTTTGACAGTTTAGTCAGTTGAAATATGGAGAAAATGGCTGTCATCTAAAGAATAATTTATTTAAGAGATTGCAGGTATTAAACTTGGTGAAAATCTCTGAAAAGAGAAAAAAGGCAGTTGTTGATGCCAAGTGCCTCATGGATGTGGGTGCAGAAAGGCAATAAACTCGAGAATGAACACATAAGCAAAGGAGGTAGTTGTTTCATCATTTACTGTTGAAATTTGAATTGGACATCCTTCACCAGTGATGATGAGCAAGTGTGATATTTTCACTTTTTGAAAAACAAAAACCAAAAACCCCAAACGCCTTAGATCCTGTAGCACCATCTTTGAAAATAATTTCCTACTACATGGAGCTAGGGATACAGGACAGAAACATCTGAGTAGGTAAATATAAAAAAGCTTCAAGTTTTCAACTCTAGTGAAAAAGCCTCTACAGGGCAGCACAAAGAGAAACTTGTTAAGTCCTCTAATGTGCAGCAGAAAATTGCACGTGTCATTTTTTAGAATAAATCATGGAGGATGACAAATGCATTTTTTTTTCCAATTAATGGGCAGGAACTTGGGGTTTTTCTGGGGGGGAAGGTGTGAATGACCCTGGTATTAATGTGCTCAAATTAAGGAAAAAAACTTGCTACTTTGTGTAGCGAGGGGGAAATACAAAAGTGGTATCTATTGTCTCCGGAAATAAAATATTAAAAATACTTTGTGTCTTGAAAAAGGAATCTAGGACGCTGGCTGAAATAGCGAAGGCAGAACTCGATGGTACTATTTTGAAGAGCAGACCACTTCGAATTCGATTTGCTACACATGGAGCTGCCTTAACGGTCAAGAATCTGTCACCTGTCGTTTCTAATGAGCTGCTGGAACAAGCATTCTCTCAGTTTGGGCCAGTGGAAAGAGCCGTCGTCGTAGTAGATGATCGTGGCAGAGCTACAGGAAAAGGTTTCGTAGAGTTTGCAGCAAAACCTCCAGCAAGGAAAGCTCTGGAAAGATGCAGTGATGGGGCATTCTTGCTAACAACGTAAGTTCAAAGGCTTTTGTTTGAATCTGATGCAAAGAAAACTGCATTTATGAGTATTGCCTGGTTTTTATTTTATTTTCAGGTTCTGAAAACCATGAGGTGAGAAATTGAAGTGTTTTACATGAATATCCCAAATACTCCTGTCTGTGTTTGTTGTATTTTTTTTGTGAGGAAAACCATCTTTTTATGCTTACTGTTTACATGACTTGTAGTTACTGAATGAGAGTCCCATAGAAACATTTTGCTTTTCCTTGTCTATATGCAGTATTAGTGTTCCTTCTCTGTATAGCAGGGTTTCTTTTTAGCGAGACCTTTGTTTTCAGTGATTGCGCTCTTCCTGAACCCAGTAACTGCAACAAAATAATATTACTCTGTTTCTTAACAAAACAGTGCACCATGTTACTGATACTTCTGTAAGCTTAGGAGAGTGTTCCCGTGTTTTTCTGTTTCAGAAGTTTTATTTGTGGCTTGAGAGGACAGAAGTACTTTTTTTTTCTTTTTTTTTTCCTTCTTAAAATGATTACACAGATTCTGCAATAGTTTATGGAAGCAATCTGGAAAACTTACTATTTCAAGGGCAAGCAAGCTTGGAAATTACAGCACTTCTTTCTTGTATGTCTTATGTGCTTGCTGAAGGGAGTTGTTAGCTGCTGTGCTTTAACACATTCACTAGTGACATTTTCAAATGCTTTCTTAAAGACTGTGTGAAATTATAGATATTGAGGACTTTTTTAAAATTTATTTTTATTTTTCTTATTTGTGAAAACAAGTCTGTGATTCCAGAGCATGGAAGCTTGCTGACATCAAAATTTGTATTTCTTTTTGTCTTCCTGCCCTGTCTGTGCTGTTGATCTTTTATCCACTTGAAAACCTTCTGTTACTTCCTTAAGCCACTTATCCTTGCTAAAACAGCAGAAAACTATTTAGCTGTTTTATTGGGTTCATTTTTGGTTGTTTGAGGATTTGAAGGTGCTTACTACCCATCAGGTCCAGCAGATGATAAGACAGGAGAGAACTGAACTGACCTGGTGGCTACACTGTGCATTCAATCTGGATATGCCTTCACTGTTATCAGTAGGTGCCAGAAATTTGTTCGTATCCCCTGGGTTTTCTTGGCAGTAGTATCTGAATGGAAGCATGGTGAGTCAAACAAGGGAATTAATCTAGTTCAGTGTTACATGGATGCTATTCTTGGCATGAGAGATGTGACAGGGAAAAAAAGCTGGGATATGAGGGGAGGGTATTCTTGTTTTACCAGCTGGATGGATTAGTTGGATTGAAATGACCATCTGACTGTGGCTTGAGTGAATAAAAAGTGCTTGATCTTCGTCTTGCTGAGGTGGCTGACATTTTCTCTAATGGCAGTTGCAAAGATAGCTAGCATTAATCTGCTGCTGTGATACTTTGATGTTTTGATTTCAGAATCTAAAATTTTACATTTTTGTTTGACAAACCCTTAGCCCTTTCGTGGGCTAAATATATCAAAACTAGACATTTCAAACACTAAAGATTTAAAATTGTTGTTTTAAATCTTAACTTGTTAACAGCACAGTTCACTTGCACTTAAGTGACAGAACTGATAGCAATTGCTGTGCAGATAACATCAGGAGAAACAGTTGCTGGGTAGAGCTCTCTGATTCCAGACTTCATCTTTTTAATCTGCACTTGATGCCCAACGTTTTCTTTTCCAGCTGTTGATCTTAATTTTTTTTTTCTGTGAAAAGATCTGCAAAGTAAAGGTATTTAACAGAATAAGTAAGTTCTAGCATTTTAAAATATGTCTTTGGCTCTTTTATTATTGCTCTAAGGTGTGTATTATGGGCAATGCTCCTGAGGCAGATGCAGAGAGCTTTTTACACAATTCAGGATCCTTATACTTCTGTCCTTGGCAATACTGAGTAATACTTGCCTCTGATTACCACAGATAATGAGAATTCAAGGAAAAGATTTTCAAAGATAAATTAGGATTCTGATTTTTGAGAGTATGGTTGTTCAAAGAATGGATTTTAAATGAGAAATTTTTTTCTAATTATCGCTGGAATATTAATGCAAAATTATCAAGCTGTTCTCAGCGGTAGATTAAATTTCAAAAGTAACGATATTCCATGGACATATGCACAGATTTTGTTGCTCTGTTTTGGGTTTGGTGCTTTCCCAATATAATTATGGCCCCTGTGTTGCCTTACTGATGAGAACAAAAAGATAGTTCATTCTTAAATATTTTGTACTTGTTTGTAGATAGATTTGAGATTTTTCTTAATATTTGAATACTTCACAGCAAACAACCACATCAAGTAAATTGCGGTTTCTAGGCCAAATAGCTGGTTTGGAGTATAGAAACAATTATTTTCAAAGATAATTCTTAAAATCAGGATTCACTGAAATTCTGTGTTTCAAGAAGAATTTGCAAAACACAAGAATTATAGGTAACATATTAGTTTTCTGGAGTGTTTCTTGAAAATTTTAATGTAACTTTAACGGCTTCATTTACGATTCAGTTACTAAATTGAAACTATCTTCCAGAACACCTCGTCCTGTTGTTGTAGAACCAATGGAGCAATTTGATGATGAAGATGGGCTTCCAGAGAAACTAATGCAGAAAACACAACAGTATCACAAGTAAGTTGTCTTTAGCTTTATTTTATAAAACATGACTTATGTACTTAGTTAACTTGGTATATATGTACTTATTCTTTTTTTTGAGTTTGTTTAGCAGGAAGTAATATTTTGTATGCTGTATTAATCTGTGTCAAGGGCTTAAATAGGACCTTGCCAAAATTCCCTAATCATAGTAAAATTCAGGCTTGACTTGATTTAACATTCTGTGCATTTACAGAAGATTTCTGGCCTGTGCTGAAACCAGTTGGAGCTTGCTGCGAGCCAAGCTATAGTGTTTTATGGGTTAGGGGTGTGGTCTGATCGTGCAGAGATTTGTGTACTCACAGAGTTTTTGTTCTCTGAATAGCCCTCTAACTGTGTGGAATGTAAATATTCACAGCTTCCGGGGTTCAGATAAAACTTTGAGCATGACTTGAGAAAGTGAGTCGGGAACACAAAGTGGAAGAGAGCTCACCTAATCTGATAATATTATTTTTTAATGCTGGAAATCGATTGCTGTAGAATACCAGTTTTTAGAAGTGTGTCACTGGTAGTTACAGTGTTAGAATGTGAAAAAAAAGTCACCTTTTAACGTTTAGAGATTTCAGCTAATATTCTGAGCTGTCTAGTAAGCTTTGATATTTATTTAAATAACTGGTTTTACGAATTGACTACTTGCTTTAGAAGGCTGAACACAGAGAATCTAGTGTTGCAGCTTAATATTTTGTACCAAGGTAAATACGAATCTTTATTTTAAAATTGCATAAATTGAACAGATCTTTATTTGGACAATTTCTCTGATAATGGTACTTGTTTTAACAGCTGAATTAAACTTTGACTGGTTTAGAATGTAGTCATCTGACAGGTTGATTCAAAGTCAGATCTATTCTTGAAGCAATTGTTTATAAATGCTTTGGTTACAGCTCTTGATCTAAATGTGTCCTTATCTATATTTTAACTGTGGAAAGAGAACAGCCTCCACGTTTTGCTCAGCCTGGAACATTTGAGTTTGAGTATGCTTCACGGTGGAAGGCTCTTGATGAGATGGAAAAGCAGCAACGTGAACAGGTTGACAGGAACATTAGAGAAGCCAAAGAGAAACTAGAGGCAGAAATGGAAGCAGCTAGACATGAACATCAGCTAATGCTGATGAGGCAAGGTAAAATCAGATAATCTACCA
This sequence comes from Apaloderma vittatum, assembly GCF_000703405.1. NCBI lineage: Eukaryota > Metazoa > Chordata > Aves > Trogoniformes > Trogonidae > Apaloderma > Apaloderma vittatum. Next base: position 83,357 of record NW_009703131.1, on the reverse strand, counting down.
GTATTAATTTTGTTTTGTCACAGATGTTGTGTAGCATACCGAGCTGTGTGTTAGAGTTTTTGCCAGATGCTAGTTAATTAAATGTATTGAACTGTGAATAAGGAAGTAGTATTTCTGCTTACACATATTCCTTTGTGATTTGCAGGGATAGATTAAGAAACTGAGAAAGGAGTGATTGCCTAGGTCTGTTTTCTTCACTTCTTAAATTTGTCTGGTCTTAAGTAGTTTATGTAAAGAAGTTAAATAGTAGCTCCACATTCATCAGTAGTTATTTTCCATTTTTGGTGTTGCTTTTGGTACTAGATGGGACTATGTACTGTTTGTGGACTGTCTACAGGAAGAAAAGAAAAATGATAGTTTGTAATTTTGGATGTTCTGTGCATCTCTTGATACGATTTTTAATGTTCAAGTAGTTAACTTCTTTTCCTTAGAAACCCAGCTGAGAAGTCTGATGTGTGAGTAGTAGTATATGTATGTAACAACTCCAAATAATCCACGGTTGCCACGGATTTCAGTTCTTGAAATTTTAAGATCAAGTATCTGTCCTTTGTAATTTCTTTGACGTTTGGTCTTCTGATAGCGTCGAGGAAGAAAAGTTCCTCCAGTTCCAGGGCTTTCAGGCCCTGTTTTTAAGAGCAGAGCTGGGTGGATCTTTTGTTTCTTGGACAGAGAGGACAGTAACAGGCCGAGTATCTGGTACTTTCTACTTGTTAGCCTTTTCCCTAAAACACATTTTTCCAAAATGCTATGGACATGGAATCACTGCTTTCCAGTTCAGAACTAATGAGTTACTACCTGGTTTTAGTTACCTCTGTATGACTGCTAAGTTGCAAGACTTGAGTGGATAAAATTAAAATGTAGTGCAGATCTATCAGAAAGGATCTCAAGTTTTGTTGTATGAATGAAACACTGAAGTTTGGGGTTTTATTTAAACCTTAATTTAAGGGAGATTTTGGCTACCTAAAAAATTTTTTATGCCTGAGTGTTAGATGGTAAGACAGTACAATAACTACTTTGATAGGCTGCATAAGAGTGCCTTGTTGTTTTAAAGGATTTTGAACTTCTTGAGATCTTAAGTAGTGGATGCATTTAAAAACTTAAACCTGGATAACTCAAGCAAGCTCTCTGATGCAATTATTTGGCTTTACATAGTGCTTACTCTGAAGAGTGGACATTTTTTGTTGGTTGTACAACTTTCTTCTGTGAGACTGGTTTATCTGGGTTTGTTTTTTTTTTTGCTGACTTGAATGATGTGGATTAGAGTATTCACTGGATGGGTGGAATTAAAGCACTCAAATGCCTGACTAGATTGGATGTAAACACATGGTCTTTTAAAGTACGTTTTAAAACATTTTTATAACTGATAAAGAGATTAAAAGGAGCATGTTTCATCTTTTTATATAGTATTCTTAAATCTACTGCAACTGAAAGTTGCTTTAAGGAAAAGTTTTCTTTTCCTGTTTTTTCTAAATAGACATACTTGCTTTCAGTGTGGAATCACACTGTTTTACATAAGATCTTGTACTAAAATACAAAGCATATTAAAATAAACTGTTTTGACATGCCAAGTAGTTATTGCAGTGCCTGAAATGACAACTGTCTTTGTTTCTTGATTTATTTTCCAAGCAAAAAATTTTAAAGCATTTGGTTTGTATGAAAGCGTATATTTATCTTAGAGGTGATAAATGTGAATGTAACAAAAATGCCTATAATAAACAATATAGCCCTCCCTTTTCAATTAGAGGCACGTTTTTAATTTTGTATGTTTGTGTGACTGATATTGGTAAAAACGCTTCAGTGCTGAAAATACAGGTTGGATAGATGTACCATTGACTTAATTATTTGTCAGTATTTGTCAGTGCTAATGATCCAGTTCTAGAACTTACAGGGTTTAATTTTTTTAGAATTTAGCCACCTGTTGCCTCTACTTGGTGACAAGGTCAGGATTACTTTTTCTTAAACTGTCATGCCTTAATCATGTTTTAAGCTGAGACGAGAGGACAGTTACCTGTTTATTAAAAGGTCTGGATGATTAAACGTCAGAGAACAGTGTAACTATGATTTGTAGGTTATTAGGGTTTCTCTTAAATATTTTTTCATTCACAGTGTTCCTTTTTTTTGAGTATGTATGAAGGTCCACTTTTCTATGGAAAAGGAAGAGAATTACTCCTTCCTTTCAAGAGCAACTAGACCGTGAATGGTTTTTGGTGCTAATATTCCAGTGAAGAAACACGCTTTTTTGTTAGTGTGGGAGGAGGATTTTTTTTCTTCCCCCTTTGATTAACAGAGTACTTCTCTTTGGTAACGAATAACATGGATTTTTGTTCAGATAATTATATTTCTGCTTATTCACCGGCAGATGTTTAATTTGCCAGGCCCTAGGGATTCGTAAACATTCCTTCTGTTTTAATCTTGCCAACTCTTCAGCTTCAGTGTATGTAAAAATAAGGTGCTTTTTCTCTTGTGTTTATTTTCAGACATCAGCTGCTTCTAAATCTTGCTGGTCTGAACAGTGTCTCTGGATTTAGTTCATATTGTGCCAAGAATATTAATTATATTAGTGAGATTGCATCACAGGATTTTTAAGAAAGATGCAATGAAACTTTTGAGGCATCAGAACCTAGAATTCATATTTTTGTATGCCTGATGCATAAGCCACAGATTTAAAGGTGAATTAAGCAGTTATTCTGAAATATGTATATTAGTTGTCAGAAACTAAAAATAGGAAGGGTGAGCTTACTAGAGTCCGTATACTCCTGTGAGTGAAGGTTTTATAGAAATTGCTTTTTTGAGAGCTAGTAGGGCTTGGACATGTTGGCTTGAGTACTCAGATTTTTGTGGTGTGGTATTAATACTGAAGGTATACTTTGTTCTTTTGATATGTGTAATTTTTCACATTTAAGTGTCATGTTTTGACAGATTGAGTCAGAAATAATTTGTAATGCAGAATACATGTTTCCATGTGTAAGTAAAGTGGCACGATGTTTCTGATCTGCATACTTCTGGAGGTATGCTTCAGACTTTTGTAAATATTCTCTCATAATGGTGGTTAAATAGTTCATAAAAATACTGGAAAACATGACTGAATTTAACTATTCTTCATCAGTTATACAAAAGCAGGGCCTTTGTTTTCAATTTTAGAACCTCAGCCTGAAAACTCAACAGGTAACTTAAAGATCTTCTTGGACTTGGTATTCCTGCTTGTAGGATTAACTTCTAAGGTGACAATACGCTTTCACCTTCTGTCCTTTGCTCTGCAGAAGGCTGAGGATAAAGTGAAGACTTTGCCTCTTTTAAGCACAACAGAGTGTGGAAGCTAATAATAAAGTTTTCCCCCCCCCCCCCCTTTTTTTGTCTCTGCAACTCTGCTTTAGCGCAGTTTTTTTATTTTTTTGAGAAAGCGCCTGTGTCCAACATACATCAGTCCAGAATTACCGTCATTGCATATCTTTTGATATGAATGGCTCTGTGAACAGCCTGAACCTGTAGATCTGTATTTTCATCTGGCTAATAAGACTTTGTGCCAAGATTCTGCGGTTTTGAAATGGTACTGCATCACAGATTGATATGTTGAACTTGAAAATATTAACAACTTCAGGAAAGGCCATAATCAGAACTATGCTGTAGAAGAGAATTAAGAGGATGCTGGGAAAAGTAGGACTCGAAACCTTAAGGATAAGAGAGAGTAAAGATAAATGTGTAGCAGTTAGAGGTAGAGTAGGAAATCCTGTGCTCGCTGTATTAACACAAGAAAAAGGGAATGCTACATAAATTTGAAAGAGCAAGAACTGAAAAGGAAACGTCTTTTTCCACAGTGGACAGTATTGAGCATAAAACAGGTCAGCTCTTGATCTCAGTAGTACCCTGAAACAACAGAAAAGTTATTTTTAAAAGGAAAAAGTGCACTTGCACTCTTAAATAATCTAAGGTTTATTTAAAAAAAGTTCAATTGTGGTGCTCCCCAGGTATCAGGATAGCAGTAACCAAGCCTTGTGTGGCAAACGCAGTTTGAAAGAATCAGCTCGCAGATTTTGTGATTTGAGTGAATCTTCAATGTAGCCATACTCTGTTGAAGTGTGAAATGTGTTAATTTTGCAGAAGGGATTGGAAAAGAGCCTGCAAAATGTACGTGAGAAAGGACTTCTGATGTCAATAAGGATGCTGTGCGAGAAAAAAAAGTATCTGATAATCTTCTTTGTTAGGAAAGAAAACAAATACTTGATATTTTGGTGAAATGTACTGGTCATTGTAGTTGTTTTTGGATAATAAAGATTAAGTTGTAATTCTATCTGCTGATGCAAGTTTGAGGAAAATGATTTACGTAGCTAAAAAGATGCTTTAATTAGTATAGTGAGAAAAGGCATAGAGAAGTGTGTGGAGTGACCGAACGTAAAAACATATAATAGGTGGTATAGTGGAATGTGTCTCGTGGTGTCTATAGATAATGCCGTGTGGCCAATATCCTGTGAAGACAGAAAAGGCAAACAACAGCTTTCTAACAAAAGGTAAAACTAATATACGTTTCCAGGCAAAAATCAATGATGTGACTGGTCAGAAACTAACTAGTACAGCACAAGTAGTTACTGTTAGATATGCCCTGCTTTTTAAGGACATTTTACGTGCTTTTTAAAGATTATATGGTTGTTTGTTATTTGTAGTGTTAAAAGGTGAGTCATAAGTTGCCAGAGCAGTTGTGATAAATCTCTGTGGAGACTTGGATAGCGTGCACATCCAGTCCATATCACTTTTTTGTCCTACATGCCATGCAGTGGTCTGCAGTAGGTAGCGTAGAACATAAGCCCATATATACTGTACGCATATTCTTACTAGTGACTTTAGCAATACACAACATGGTGAGAAAAGTGACGCCTTGCACTAGATGTAAAAGCAGGATGTGGTTTAAGAGATTTGATAGTTTTTTCTCATTTTCTTTCTTTGAAGACTTAACATTTCTGTTTTCGTTACCTGCTTCAGAGTCTTTGCCAGTCCTCTACCTTTCTGTGCCAGTCCTCTACCTTTCTGTGCCAGTCCTCTACCTTTCTGTGCCAGTCCTCTACCTTTCTGTGCCAGTCCTCTACCTTTCTGTGCCAGTCCTCTACCTTTCTGTGTTTCTGTGAGCTGCGGATCCAGTGTGTTTTTTCATATGCTAAGCTTAGCTTTATGTAAAGAAATTAGTTAAATATGTTGAGAAATTTCTTTAAAAATTGAATGTTAGAACTATAATCTGACAGTAATAGCAGTTTACATTGTCATATAGTTGATAGGCAGCTTTTATCTTTATTACATTTTAAATCCTGTTAGATCTCATGCGGCGTCAAGAAGAATTGAGGCGTTTGGAAGAACTTAGAAATCAAGAACTTCAGAAACGCAAGCAGATACAGTTGAGGTATTTTATTGTCTTCTGTGCAAAGCTGGATCATACTGCCACTGTAGGCCAGCATGAATTTAGATGCTGTAACTTGTAGAGCTTGCTACTGATACCAAACAAAAATATTTCTGCTGCCAAAAAGTTGCTTTTCAAAAGCAAAATGTCACATTTCTGTTATGTACTTGAACAGAAAAGTGATCACTTAACCTAATATAAAAGAATAGTTTGAGGTATTTATTTTTATTTATTTCAGCTTGACAATTCTATTGCAAATTTCTGAGCTCCCTAAATAGCTTAGCAGTGTCTTTAATGTTTTGGTTTTTTTTTTTTTATATATTATTTATTTTAACATTGCAACTAAAGCATAGCTGTAATCAAGCGGTAATAGATGTGAACACACCTCCAAGATGGTTTAGAAGTGGACCTGATAGAACTAGATCATGGTTGGACTTGATGATCTTGAAGATTTTTTCCAACCATAATGATCCATGATTTCTAAGATTTGCATGTGGAATAGTAGCATTGCAAATTTATAATCTGACATGACATTTTTTAGGTATTTTCATTTGATATTCTGATATGTTGCAAACAGTTCTTCCTTAAAAATCTGTTTCATAAAAATAATTATCTTCATACCTCTGCTGAAATTGAAGAAAGCAGACATAGTATCGTCACGTTGATTGAGTTTGTACTTTCTGTGTTAAATACCACAAGAAATGTAGATGAGAAAAAAGAAACACCTCTTCATTAAAAATGTGTCTTTTGGCAGTATTGAAATGATTTAAGTCTTGTTAAAAACTAGAATATTTTAACGTACTTACCAATGTATAGCCAAAAGAACAGGTGTAGAATGTGCTGGTGTCATAATGACGTGTATTCCAGTTAAAAAAACCCAAACAACAAACAAACAAACCCACCAAGAAACAACCACAACAAAAAACCTCAAAAAAACTTCATAATCTCGACTCTACCTAATGGGTTTGAAATGGTGCCTTACACTATAGAAAAAAATAAAATTACCAGTTCTGTTTTTATGCTTGATCTTATCACCTGAGACTGAATACAAGCCTGAACAGGTGAAGAGACTAAGTTGACACGTTTTTTGAAAAACATTCTAGACATGAAGAGGAACATCGACGGCGTGAAGAAGAAATGCTGCGCCAGAGGGAACAGGAGGAATTACGACGACAGCAGGAGGGAGGATTTAAGCCAAATTTCATGGACAATGTAAGTAAAATTCTATGGCGAAAGTCCGAATTGCAAAAATTTTTCTCATTGTAATGTTTTTATATACCAGCTGTTGAGTTGCCATCTTCTTGTTTACTGTTTTTCCTTCAGTATTCCATCATTATCTTGAGTTGAGTGGTAAAAATTTAGTAGTGTAGTTACATTCTTGTATGATGAGATTGTTGTTATTTTTCCTACAAGGTGATGATGTAACACTTCAGTTAGGTGAAGGTGCTCAGATAATAATTTGGCTTTTTTATTTGGGAAATTAATCTGTCCTTGTAAGGTGATAGAGTATTTCTAAACAGGAGGTTATGGGTATAAAAGACGATTACATGAGCAGGTGCCCCAGTTTGACTGAAAGTCAAAACCAGTTTCGGTTTGTGCTTAACTTAAGAATAATGTAGTTCAGAAACAAAATGGGCGGTGTTAATGTGGAGCCTAAAATCACTCTTCTCTTTCACCCTACTGTAAAACTAGATGAGGAAAACAAAATCTTTATTAAAGGAGACCAAAAAATTATAAAAGTGGAAAAAATTTTGCCCTCTCCTGTAATGTCTACATTTTTTGTATTAGTAATTTAGATGTGTTCTGCCTCTGAAGACTCATCCTGCAGGACTTGCAAAATGGTGGTATCAGAGGAGTCAGCTTCTAATTTTTCATAATAGTCTATTTTGGTCAAGGATATGATTTTTTATTTATTATTATTTTCCCCTACCACCTAAAGCAGGTAACAAACACAACTTGTGTTGTGAGTGCTTTCGTTTCATGTGAGAGGGATATCCCTCACTATTACAGCTGGTCATAGTGCTGTAGCATTGAATAAGCGAATCCACATAGTGCTCTTCTGCATTATTACAATGACTGTAGTCTGCAGGAGGAACTTTTGTTTCCCTTACTGGTACAACTTGATACATAAATTAAGCTGTTGGTTTCTCAACTACTTTCTGATTTTGTGGAAGAAATACCTATGTTATATTCTATAATAACATTTTCTGTAGAGTTGAGAATAATATATGTGTTCTGAGATATCCTAGGAGGCGTTAAATAAAAGAGTACCAGTTCTCAGTAGGATATCTTTTTTTCCCCATCCTCTTAGTCTTTTTAGTAAAGATGAGGAGGAAGCAAAATTGTTCCGTTAACGTCACTAACAGCCATCGATTGATTTTGCTGATTGTGTTTTGAGAAACTTGGAGCAGAAAACAATCTGTATTTGCTCATACTGTGGAAGAAAACTGCTCTCAATACATCTGTTCTTTAGAGCGATGAAGCCGAGGCTTCAAAACTCGTCCTTTAGTGTGTTGGCACATATTAAATGCATTTTGTGAAGGAGCAGACAACTGTAGTCTGAGGTAATTTAGAAATAGCACTTAGCTTGTGACTTCTGCAGTGCCAAATACAAAATTTCATTTAACTTTAGTATCTTTAAATATCATCTTTTGGAGTGGCCTGACTTTCTTACCCTATAAGTTCCCTGCCAAAATCCTCCTGTGGCTGATGTGTGAGGCCCGTGCTACTGCCTGCCAAAGCTGGAGAGCCAACCCACAGGGTGGAGATGGCAGTAGCTTTTTCACATTATGTTGCTTTTAGGAGATTGTGGCCTATATCCTACAGCTTGAGGTGCTGGGGAAAAATAGCATTGTTGGCCACAGCAGCCTCTACTGGTTCGGTTCATGGAGGTCTCTTCAGATAATGTTACTTAGCCTCTGTGCTTGAATTGCTTGATGCAGTTGGGCCATCCTCATGCTTATCTGTATCTTTAAATTATGAATTCTGTGTGAATAGAAGCTGTTCAAGTGGTGTACTGGGCATAGCAAAAATGCAGTGTCAGACAGGAAGAGGAGTGGTTCAAATGGAAAGCACTTCAATCGCTACAATTAATTTTTGTGAATTCTACATGATGAAATTTTTTTGAGGGGAAAGGCAAACGATGGAAGAATGTTTTTAAAGAGTGTAGCTTTCCCACTGAGTTGCGTTTCTAGAACTTTGTGTTCATCTGGAACTAATTAATTCCCTGCAAGAATATAGAGATGAGCTGTGCAGTTACAACCCTACCAAAAGTTTTTTTATAAAGAAATATATAGTACAAGTGTTGTTTTTCAATGTCATGTGAAGTTGAAGTGGCACATACAATAATTTTAAAAAGTTTTCTCTAGTCTTTAGACTAGTATACTGGTCATGTGTTGACTTACTTATTCCTAATGTCCTTTGAACTTCAAAAGGGGAGGAACTGAAACAAGATTAGAAGTGATGTATTTATTTATGTCCTTTAGCAACCATTTAGAATAAGGGCAGCTATGTAACTTTGAGTGTGGCCTGTCATTTTGTAGATGTTCATTGTAATTTGTCTTTAAGTAACTGTACTTAAGTTGTATAGTGTGAAATAGAATTGAGAAAGTCTTTGCATTTTGCAGCAACAAGTGTAAACCATTTCTGGAGACGATGAAGTGATACATCAAATCTTTTTTCAATTTAGTAGAATTTCTTAAGTAGTTTTTTTTTAATTTATTCTTGCTAATACTTGTTTAACGTGGGCAGACTCCATCTGGTAATTGCTTCTAGTGTCAGATAACCATTGTACGTACAGCTGTCCTCTGTTTAGAAGTTGCCTCTTGCTGGAAGTTGCATTTTATGATACTGGTGCATAGTTTTTGCAATATCAAGTCTAGGTAAACTCTTTTGGCATAATCCTTACAGCATATTAAAGTCTTCTGCCAATCACATATTTAGAAGGACAATATTAATTGTTTCTAATCCTTGTTTTTGTTTCCAAAAAGCTTTGAAAACTAAGCTTCTTTCACTTATATCTTACCCTTTTTTGCTGTTTGGTATGTAAGAAGGACTAAAATGGTAAGTGCAATGACAACCAGAGTTGGATCCTCTCATATAAGGCTGCAGTATTAGATTTTGCTGTTTAAAGTTTCTTTCTGTGTCTTTTCCCTAAGTTGCTAAACTTCAATTTTTCAGTGTAACAGTTTTTGAAAAATGATGTATAATCAAGTTTAATGCGATCACCAGTTACTCAGTTTAGTTACCAGATCATAAAAATATTTTCTGTATGGGGATTTCTCTTTCTGAAGCATTCTTTTTTTAATGGTAATGTTGTATATTAAAAATTGGATTGCATTGTTTGTTAATCTAATGGACAGCCTCGTGGTGCCTAAACAATTTTATTAATCTAGTTGTGGGATCTCAAGTAGATAAGTTATTAATAAACACTTCAGTATTGGTTGGAGGTTTTCTCATGCTTTGCAAAAGTTGGTGAGTGCAAATCTGCTGTTACAGCTCAATATATACGTATTCCAATTTCACAATAGCTTAATCAGGAAACTTGTTTTCCTGTGATATTTTGCTACTTTTTATTTTGCGTACATATTTTTGCTGAAAGAGGAGCTTGCTGATGGTGATTGGAAGCAGCATTTTTTCAGCAGCACATTTAAAAAATACAGTACTTCTGAGTACTAGTAATGTGGTAATTGTTAAAAGTGTGCAACAGTTACTATGTAGTTATGAATGGCTTACATAGATTTATGTTGTTAAATCTCAATCAGAGCCTTTTTACTAAATAATTCCAGTTCCAGGAACTGCTTTGATTCATGTCACCAACTTAGAAGAATGAAAAATGTGACTTGGATTTAGTGTAATAAAATAGCTTTCATGTTTCTATAAGAGAGACCAAAATGTGGAGGAGTTAGTTTTATTTTTACGGTCCTCAGGTTTAAATTTGTAGTAACATTGCAAAATAGTGTAAGATGGGTGTGTTGTACTTCATGAAACAATAGCTGTGATACCAGCCTACAGTTTACAGCTCTTCTTCCTGATGGTGTAAAGAGGGAGATGAGATTTTTGGATGTGCTTGTGGCTCTTCAAGAGAACTCCTCCCTTTTTTCAAGTATAACTTGGATGTGTCAGGAACTGTTTCCTGTGAGTTAAATCGATTTCAGCTTCTGAATGCTTCCTTTTTTTTCATCTAAGACTTTGTACATTAAATACTTCACTTTTTATCTTCTAGACTTCTCAAAAGTTATTTGTAGTTGTTGTTTTACTTTCCTTTCATTTTTCTTACACAGAAGTACTACTGCTCAAGTATGTTATGGAAGTATCAGCACAAAGTGGCAGCCACTAAAGAAGTGGAGATTGCAGTGGACTTGAATCAAAATCTGTAAGACAGATGAGAGCAGGGGAGTAAAAATAGCACATCCTAAAACAACAACAAAGTTTTTAGCTTCATGAATTCCATTAACTTGAGTGAAAGACCCACATATATTTAGTCTTTATTCTAAGAGTTTTGTCTTTCTTTGGAGCAGTTTTTAAATATAGGTTCCCATATTATTATTTGGAGCCTGGTGAAGTGTATCTTATCCCTCACTTCTACATTTGCTTTTAAGTAAAGTAGTAGATGTTTTTGAAACAAGTCTGTCAGTTAGATTTTTGTAATTCTGAAATACTTTTTTGCACTTGGCTCTTAGTTGAACAGAATTCTTTTTTTTCTCTTGTCTTCTGATTCCACTATGCTCAAAAGCTCCATTTATGTAAGAGGTGTAAATTTGCACTGAATGCAGAATTGTTTCCTACCTTACTCAGAACCAAAGCAGATTTCCAGTAGCAAATTTTTTTTTAAAACTCAATTGTTTTCTACTGCTAGTAAATTTCAGTTATTTTATCGACAGCCTAGCGTACTTAGAGCTGATGGAGGTCAAGTTTTGTGAGGTTGTATGAAAAAAGTCTCTTAAACTAAAAGCTAAGCTGCTTTCTTTTGTTGAGCTTGGTTGGGAGAGATGAGTTAAATCCTTAATGCAATCCAGCATACATACTTGTGGAAGAAGTAGCTTAAAGATCCTTAAAAGCCTTTTAAGGTAAAACTACCTTGCGGAAAGGTAGATGATTAAATGTAGAACTAAAAAAGAAAAAACAACCTGACAAAATATTTCTGCTTCTTGGCCGTGGTTTTATACTTCAGTGATACAGGTTCTTCCTATGCATAAAGCAATATATGCTAGGCCTTCAAGCAAGCAGTTTATAAATATGCAGTTTGTGTTCTTGTGGGTGGTCTCAGTTTTGGCAGTAGCACTGATTTTTTTATTTTTTTTTTTATTTTTGCAGGATTGCAGTGATACATATCAGTAGATAGATACTTAAATCTTGCATTTCTTCCATTCCTCAGTGTTTTAGATGCTAAATTTGGTGCTTTAGGCAAGAACGGTAATTCCTTAACAGGTCTTAAAATACCCAACGCTGTATTATTTTCAGGCAGTAAATAAATTCATTTTCAGACTTTAATTACATTGCAAGATGTAAAAAGTATTTTAACTCTTTTAATATGAAAAGACATTGCATAAAAAAATGCAGAACTTCAGCGATCTTTATAACGTATTATGTACATGTTTGTATACATAAAGTGATTAGTGCAATAAAATATTTTTGGTCGTATTTGTTCTGTGACCATTTTAGGATGGTTCATAACTAACTTTCCAGATTATGGTTTTATGTGTATAAAGGATGCGACTTAAGGTAATTTTTCAGTAATGGAGCAAATAATCATAACAATGTTACAATTAATTTATAATTTTCTATTTCAATATGTGTGAACTGTGAATGTTTAGGGTAATGTGATAAGCTTTTCTTGCGTTGTGTTGTAGATGTTTAGGAGACTAAACTATTTTACTCTGAGCACGTACTAATAACTCTTTCATGTTGACTTGCAAACAGAACAACTGACCTTTCAGAAGTAACTTTTGCCCCTTAATGTGCTGTCAAATGGGCATAAATCTCCAGTATGAATTTAGGTGTTGTGGTACAGCTTGTAAACATTTCCAGATTTGTTCTCTTCTGCATTAATTGGTAAGGATTTTTTTTGGTCTGTATTCTTCAGATTATCTGGTTTTGTTCATAACTTAATTTTCTTTCAGTAAGACTTATGGATGAAGAACCTGCATTTCCAGATGCTTCTTATGCAGTGGCAAAATGATGTCAGTCTTTGTCAGTCTGTTTCATGAGGCCTCAGGTTCTGTAGATGCCATTTTTATTCAGTTATTAATGGAAAGACTTCAAATGCATCTGGTGTGCTTGTTTATAGAATACTCTGTTTGCATACTTAGCTTCTATTTTGTAGGTTTTACAGATAAAGAAATTAACAGTTAAAGACCAGATTTAATAAATCTGCATTCCATATTTCTAATATAATTTCTGAAAATTGTTGGTGCTCACAAGTTAAATAATCTACATGTGTAACTTCTTCAAATACTGAGTTCTTCAGTTTTTCATCATCTCACAAGTAATAATGAGGCTTTTGTAAATAATTTGGGAAAAAATCTTTGTTAATGTGTTTAATAAATGCCCTACATATTTTGAAGAAGCTAAATTGAATGTTTGCCTTAATAATTTTCATTTTGTCTTCCTCAGCTACTGGAATTAAGTTTGACTTGGAGTTTGTACGCATATTTACCCAAACTAAGAAGAAACTAACTTTCAGTTTCAGTTGTCTACTTGGTACCTGTTTTGGACTCATCCACCTATTTAAATCCTGAGATCTTACTTGGTGGCAGTGAGACTTGCAGCCAAAATATGTTCCTCTGCTTAGAAAAGTTTATCTTTATTCAGAGGGTCTGTGGTGAAAGAAAGAGTAAAATACCTAAGAAAGTAGTAAGTGAAATTTATGTTGAAATAGTATTTTTTGATGTGAGGAACCTGTTAATGCATCTGTGGCTTAGTGCGAGGAAAGCTTTATATAGATCTGGTTTCTCTCTCAAGTGGCAGTGCCCTCTAAATATTTTTTTCTTAGTGTGAACAGTGAGCATCTGACCTTTTGCTTAGCCTCTAACTTTGCTTCAGTAGCTCTCATGGAGTGGAAAGTTTTTAATAGTGGTAATGCAGTAAACCAAGGCATAGAAATTAACTTGTCTTAGTGAGCTTGCCTATCTTGAATACCAGGCTAAATGCTATTTTTAAATTAAAATGTTTAGGATTTTCTCATGCCATTAGGGTATTTCACAAGCTTCCTTTCTGTAGCATAGACGCCAGTTAGGCTTATCTCATTACCAGAGCTAATGCTTGGTTTGGGTTATTAAATATTCCATGAGGAAAATCAATTTAAGTCTGATATTCCTGCATTCCATCAAGTCTTTTTTAGGTTCCACTTCAATTTCTGATAGACTGTTAGATTAATTAGCATTTTTAAAGGAGTATTTTTTGGAAAAGTTGATGAGTTTCTGTAGAGTAGAGCTTTTTTCGACCTGTTCAGATGGGGACTTAATGTCTTGGATAATAGAAACTAACATTTAGAGAGTCAGTTAAACATATCAAAGTTTTGATGTTTTTTCCCAAACATTATCATAGAATCATAGAATGCATTGGGTTGGAAGGGACCATTAATGGCCGTCTAGTCCTGCCCCGCTGCAGTTAGCAATTTTTCTTAATCCATTTAGATTTGTTCAGATGATGAGCTTCTTAAACTTTTGATTAAAATACTAGAATTCCCTGGTACAGTGTATATTGTTTTCCTCAGTCAGACCAGTGTTTATTGAAATATGAGCGTCTTCATTCAAGCTTGCCTCATCTTGCTCCTCTTTTACAGTAAATGCCCTCCAGGCCGTGTAAAAGTACTAGCTGCAAAACTATGGAGCTTGGTTTCCTTCTGGGAAGTTTCCTTGATGCCTCTTTCTTCATGTTTTGTATGTTCCAGTGCTGTATGTTTGGACAGGCCCAGAACTTCACTGGGGAAATCCTCAACGTTAAACTGTTGTGATTGTATGAAACATTCATAATATTTATAAAAGACTGCATGTGTTAGAATTTTTTCCTACAGGACATCTTTGTAGCAATGAAAAACTGGCTTTCAGCCTCCTTTTGGCAAATACTTGTGTATTCGAATTACTTGGTAACTCAGGTCAGTTATGGATTAGCAACTGCAATTGGACTATGTTTGGTTGCAGTTTAGTCAGCATATATGATAACTCCTTGGTGAGGAAAAACTGTTAATCCAGAAGTTTTGCAGAAGAGTTGCTTAGTGTATCGTGGCTATAACGAGCGCTGCTTTTACCATTGATTTTGCGATGTTGTATTTGGTGTTCTTTTAGTTAGATTTCTACATAAATACTTCATGATAAGGTTATTCTTGGCTGGTTAATTCTTCATGTAAATGAACACTGATGAGTTTGACTTCATTTCGTCCTTGACCTTACAATTGGGGGAAAATTGTTATTTTGAGTCAGTCCAGTGCTCCTTCTGTTCTGACATTTGCCTAGATTTGTTTCGTATCACTTTATAACAATTTTAGAATGGTTTCATACCAAATTTCAGTTAAATATTTTAGTGTATTTCTACATGATTGTACAGTTATCCCAGATTTTGTTACCAAGTTAAATAGCCCCTCAGCTACACACGCATCAGGGTGAATTGTGGAGTACGTATTACTAAATCATTGCAACTTCTGTGAGAGTGAGATATCCTCCATGCTCTTGTGGATGTCTCTTGATACTTACGTACTCTAATGCCATTTCTTTAGCTAGAATAAAACCAGAATAATTCTAAGCTGCAGCATAAAATTCTCTTAATATGCCTCTGAAGATATGCATATATTATTAATGTAATTATATTACATATCAGTTGTGAACTTGGTGATACAGTGAATATTGCTTTCAGAAAGTAGTTTTGCAGGTAAGTAAGCAGTTAAGTGCCTTAAATTTATTACAAATAAAAAATAATTATGTTCAACTGTTTAGCTATTTATGTCTTTCATTTCTGCAATTCAAAAAAATGAAGTTAATAGAAGTGGAAGAAGTATTTTATATGTATTGGTTCCATGGATCCAAAATGGCTCTTACCTTAGCAGAACCAAATTAAGTGACAGTGTTGCAGTGAGGAAGTTGCTATTAAGAGAGTTAATACATAGAAACCTTCCTTTTTATAGAAAGGATTTCCAGATTTGTTAAAGTGGTTACATTCTCTAAGCACCTTCATCTTGTGAAAAATGATTTCTGAATTTTCCTTTAACATATTTGAGAAGCGGTATTCTACCTTCCTTAGGAGTGTTATTTCTTAGATCAAGGGGAATTTTTGGCCTTTTTTCCTGTCTAGTTTACTTTTTACCTCAAATTTAAAAAAAAAGTCAATCTTTGACTATGTTTTAATGGTTTACTGTGAATGACTTTTCCCTGCAGACAGGTTTCACTCTAAGGTCTGAGCCGTTTTCAGTTGACTTTTTCTTGAAAGAATTTCAACCAGCTCTTAACTTGCCATGTTGCATTGGTGTTTTTCTGCAAGATTTTTTAGTTTTTTCCGTTGCTAATTTTGAAGTAATAGTGAAATATATTTCTAGGCTGGAACAAGTCTGGTGTGCTCTCTGAACGTGGATGACTAGCAGGAGTGTTTGGGAGTATTTTATGTAGTGAAAAGTAAATTTATTTTAGTCTTTCAGTGGTGGGGTTTTGGTCTAAATTTTATGAACAGAAAATACTTTTTTTTAAATCCAGTTTTACTGTGTCATTGTGTGAGTGTGTACTCACCTGCAGGATGTCACAGGTCTGCTCTCTTAGAGGTGGAATTAGCTAGAACCTTTTGGATTAAAAAAACCCAACCAACCAACCAACCAACCAAACAAAAAACCCGAGAAAAGGACACCTGAAACGTAAGTGAAATCTGGTGGATAAGATGATTCTTCTGAATCACAAAGGAAAGAAGAACCTGGACTTCTGCCTCTAATATACAGCAGTCATATTTGGAAAGTAAGAAATAATTTTTTCTAGATCAAGATACAAGTATACTAATGTACTCGGCTGTCCTCCGTCTTAGATTTTGAGGAGAACTGAAAATCTTACAAGCTATGTTGAAACTACTCTTAAAGAAGAAAGATTTTCAGAATAATGGTAGTTAACTCCTGCATGCTTTTGTTACTCTCAGTCAGCTTGCATTAATAAGACTTGGCAGCTGCTATGGATGACAGTCTTTTTGAATGCTGATGTGTATGGTTACAGTGTTTAGTAAAACTGTTGCAGTTGCTGGGATCTTTCCCTCTCCTTGATGCTGGCAAGTTTGAGGGGCCTCCAGGTGGACTGTGGGCTTCCCTCTTTCAGATTAGCTTAGTGGCTGTCTCTTCTATATTAAGTAGTGTTTTTCTTTCAGGGGATTATTAAATGTTGCTAGTTAGCAAGGTGTCTCCTAAATGTCTTTGTAACGTGAGTGATGTTAGTGCAATTAAACTGCTTTCTTTTCCAAAACTGTCAGTGTAGACCTGACTTGAACGTCATGTGAAGACTGATGTGTTGAAAGGAAGTCAGCTTTTCTTCATGCTGGGTTTTGCATCCAGTTGTAGGAGGATGACTTAAAAAAAACAAGACCCTTTGGGAGGATTGCAGGTACTTAACACCATACTCTCCCAAAGAAATCTCAGCTAAGCTATGTTACCTAAACAAAAGAAGATCTTAAACTGTCTTCCATCTTGTAAAAATCAGAAATGGCTACTAATGAAGTGAATTGAGAGAACGTGGAACTTTTTTGGGGGACAGTTTCTTCTAAATCTGTAAGAAGTGTTTGTGTGTTCTCTCACACACACACAAAACTCCAATGTTCCTGTGTGTTAGTAGATGCAACTGAGAGGCTTTTCATTACTTAGTTCACGAAGTTGCGTAATGAAGTACTATCCTATGCAATTCTTCATCAGTTCTTTGTAAAATACACTGATATATGTTACAAAGTATATTAGGACCGATGTGTTTAGTATGCTGTGGTAGCTTTCTTGCCCATTAAGAGACATTTAGTATTTTTATTGCAATATGCCTGTGACTTTTAAAACATTCGAGGTAAGTTTTGGGGGGGTTCTGTATTTTTGAAGAGTAACTTCTGCTTAGAGTAGTAAATATTGTTAGCTTGTTTTAACTGCATTTTTTTTCTGTGGTGTTTAGATGCTGAGGGCTATCCTTAGCAACTGAGTACTTTCCAAAAGATGCAGAAAGGGTATGAGGGAAAGCCCCACAGAAGCTCAAGGTTTTTCTTACTTGTTCCCAAAGCAAAAGGCAGAGAACAAAGACATAGCACACTTTCGCTGTTAATTAGTTTTAAAATAATTTATCCTATTTTAATAACATTGATACTTCCTTTACAATCTTACTGATATGGAAGTATTTCAGAAATGCGCTGGACCAATAATAGATCTTTTCTTTCCATAAGCGAAAACTGGTTTTTTTGTTAACAACTATAATTATCGTTGTTACTACCATTAGGAATGTTTCTCCAACTTACATAATTTGCTGGAATATATGTATCTGCATATATTTCACGCAATGCATATTCCCGTTTTTACTGATGAGATAGGTTTTTTCATGTTTAGGATATTTTAATGGTGTAACATAGTGAATCATCTCCATTAACTCTGTTAATGACTTGAATCACCAAGGAGGATATTGGCTTTAACTATCTGGCCTAGCCCTGCTAGAATGTGTTTCTCAAAGTCCAAGTCCTGTTCACGGCTGTTAAACATAATGAAAAATTATTTTCATTAGACTTCCTCTTTAAAAATAGAACTTTATAGTTCCCGGTACGCTACATGTTTTATACCTACTTTTGAGTTGTTATCTAGTGCTAGTGTAATTTTGTGTTAGGTGAGAGGGCTTGTTTTTTTTTTTCCCAAACTCCAGAGTGGGAACTATTATTCAGTACATAAATTTTTGAGTAGTTTACACAGAATCACAGAATGTTAGGGACTGGAAGGGACCTCAAAAGATCATCTAGTCCAATCCCCCCGCCGGAGCAGGAACACCTAGACGATGTTACACAGGAAGGCATCCAGGCAGGTTTTGAATGTCTCCAGAGAAGGAGACTCCACCACCTCCCTGGGCAGCCTGTGCCAGTGTTCTGTCACCCTTACTGAGAAGAAGTTTCTTAAATGTAAGTGGAACCTCTTGTGTTCCAATTTAAACCCATTACCCCTTGTCCTACCATTGGTTGTCACCAAGAAGAGCCTTGCTCCATCCTCGTGACACTCACCCCTTACATATTTATAAACATTAATTAGGTCACCCCTCAGTCTCCTCTTCTCCAAGGTAAAGAGACCCGGCTCCCTCAGCCTTTCCTCATAAGGGAGATGTTCCACTCCCTTCATCATCTCTGTGGCTCTGCACTGGACTCTCTCAAGCAGTTCCCCGTCTCTCTCGAGCTGAGGGGCCCAGAACTGGACACAATATTCCAGATGTGGCCTCACCAGGGCAGAGTAGAGGGGTAGGAGGACCTCTCTCGAGCTACTAGCTACTCCCCTTCTAATACAGCCCAGGATGCCGTTGGCCTTCCTGGCCGCAAGGGCACATTGCTGGCTCATGGTCATCCTGCTGTCCACCAGGATCCCCAGGTCCCTTTGCCCTCTGCTGCTCTCTAATAAGTCATTCCCCAACCTATACTGGAACCTAGGGTTGTTCCTACCCAGATGCAAGACCCTACACTTTCCCTTGTTATATTTCATTGAATTTTTCCCCACCCAACTCTCCAGCCTGTCCAGGTCCAGTTTAGCCTGTCCTGTCCAGTTTAGGCTGAAAGAGATCTCTGGAATCATCTAGTATGATACCCAGCTCAGAGGAGGGATAAGCTCTCGATTTAGGTTGCAGTGCTCAGGAACACACAGAAATCTTGAATTTTCTAAGAAGATCAGTAAGCTTAATTTAAAATTATTTACTAATACTACATGTGATGGAATAAAATGAACTATTTTGGTATATCATAACTTTTGGACCTTACACATAGATCTTAACTGATGGGTAAACCAAAGAGGGTAAGATGACAAGAGGTGGCTGGAAGAGCAAGTTTTTATTACCTTAAGTCCTTGCTAGCAGCTTCACTTCTGGTGAGCTCGTAACTGGAGTGAAATAGTAGAATATTCTGAGGAAAAGACAAGGTCACAATCAAAAGTATCCCCATACCTTCTAGTTTTGACTGCCAGACTAGTGATTTTAACCACTTGTATGATTTATGTCTTTAAAATACAGATGTCTATAGGTAAATTATGATTTTGTGTAAGGTTTAAGGGTCTTATGCCTTCTGGAAGCAAATTTTCTTTTCTAGAAGGAACTTAAAGCAATAAACCACTCTAGAAGGGAGTATTGAATTCTAGCAAGAGGTACAGTTATTTCATACGTATTTTGACAAAGTGCGCTAGAGAGTAGAATTCAGTTTCTGTGTTAATGAAAACGGAGACTTGACAGCACTGTGAATTACATTTTGCTCTACACACCCAACCTGGATAAAGTGCTAGTTAAATTTTTGATCTTAATGTGCAAGTATAAGTTTGTTCTTTTGATAAGATACTGTTTTGATGCTCTGTCTTGGTATTTTTGTGGTCAGCATTCCATAGCTGAAAGGTGAGTTGAGTAATCACATTAATTGGGAAGTGCATTTCTTAGCCAGAAGCACTTGGAGAAAACTTGTATGATTGGTTGTCTTAATATTTCTGTTGATATCTTGCATGTTACTGTTTAAAATAGTCATGCTATATGAATTCCATACTATCATTTTTTGACAGTTTTGTTACCATGAATATTGCATTGTTTGGAGACAAGCGTTTTAGTTTTCTTCAGGCTGCTGCAATTGCAAGGCCTGTTTCCAGGAAAAAAGCGTTACTGATTTGTCAGTTAAAAAAAAGTTCTATGATTACTTTTATTTTCAGTGTGAGAAGGGAATTGCATCTGTTAAATAATCCTGTGTCAATTCTTAGCTGTCTTTTCAAAAAAGTTTTGTGGTTTTACAGAGCGAGTTAAATAATTTCCCAATATATTTTAAAAAAACCTAGAGGAATCATGTTGGCAGTTCTCTGTATACTTAGACTACTGGTGTCAGTGGTGATTGAGGTGTAAGAACATCGCACATGATACACCTTAGATGCTCAAGAAGTCTTATTTCTAATACTTGTGAAAAGGAGAGAGTCCATACTTTATTAAATGTACAGTATATATGTAATTTGAAAACTGGATGTATTGAATATTTTTATGTTAATCTACTTTTTACTATTGACATAAAAATGAGTTGGAATTGTGGGGAAATCTCATTTATAATGCTTGTGTCTGAAGTAGTTGGCAAATATAATGCTATAGTTGCCATCAAAGCACTTTTTCTAAAAGCAGTTTACTTGGATGAATCAGACCTTCTTGAGAGTTGTTTGCATTAGTGAGTTCTGAAGTATTTTAGAAGAATCCTGCAACAGAAGTAATTTGGAAAGCTTTTGAGTTGTCTAAACAACTTATCCCTTTAATATTTTAATGTTATTCTTTGTTTGCTTCTTTTTTTAATTTTTTTTTAATCTTCCTAAAGGTTAAATTACACTTTACTGCACATTCTTTGTCTTATGACTTTCTTTCCCCCCTATAATTGCATATCAAACATTTTTCTTGTTCTCTTCCAGTTTAAGTTGTTTTCCCAGGTACCAGGTGACTTCAGATACCCAAATCAAATCATCTCCCTGCGCGTGTCACTAGAAAAGGTTTAACGCTCCTCTCTTGCTGCTCAGTTTTAACTCCCTCTTGTGGGTAGTTCTGGGTGGCTTCAGGGAAGGGGCTGAAGCAGGGTGCTGCGCAGCAGAAGAACGAGCAGTCGCATAGTGAGGAAAAGAAGCTCTGAGAAGATAACACAGTCGTTGTTATGTTCTGCAAAGGGCTTGGGTATCCAAGGAAGCTCTCAGGTGGGCTGGACTATCGACCAGCACTGGTTCGGCCACTCTGTCGTAACTGCCTGTTGGTATTCCTTTATCTCTTGTATTCTGGGCAAAACTCATGGAATCGCTGACCTAATTTACCTGCAATACTTGTTAGTGCTCACATGGTAAATAGGTGTCTAGGACATGATTTGCATGGGGTAGGAATGAATGTTTGTTATCATCTGGACTCCAGCAAATAGAGGTTTTGGCAAGTTATCCAAGTACATGTTTTTAAAATATGTCAAGCATTTATTAATACAGTACTGATACATGCTCTCAGTTAATACTTGAAATTCGAGCATTTTCTTTGACAGGAAATTTATCTTAAATTTGTTAATTTAGTGCCAATAGTCTACAAAAATTTCCCTGTGCTGAAAATTGAAAAGAACATGATAAGCTGTAAACATGTAGCAGTAGGAATAATTCTTGTAGCCATGTTGATGGATTAACAGGCAGCAGAGGTCATAAGGTGAATTTATGAATCTTGAGTCTATAGCCAAAATATTTTTATATGGTAATAATTAAACACTACAGTTAAAGCTACAAAATGGCAAGTAATTCCTCTTCTTATTTTGTTACAAAGGTTAGACTAGACTAAAAAAGGTAAAAATTACAGGTTCTACCTCTTCTCTTTTGTTGTACTTACTGTTGACTAAAGACTGGTAGCATTTCAAGCTGAGAAGAGAAATGGTTTATTGCTAGGAGGAAGTGTAGCGTGCTTTCTAAAAATGTTTATGTTACTGCTTGCCAATGCTTCTATCTATTCTAAAGAAAACAAGTTCTAGTAAATAATACAGCTTTATAGCTCTGTACTTAATATCCTGATCTAGCTGGTGTCATACTTGGCCCTGCCTTGTATGGCACGTTTCACAGTAAAAACCCAGCAACTCCAAAGCATCAAATAAGTTATGTGCAGTAATTCAAAATCTGGTACTTTCCCTTGTAGCTGAAGTGTTATCTTGCAGTGGTCTGTGCAATGTCGTGCTCTCACACATGCACATACGCACGTGTGTGTGCATGGGCGGTTTGGTTCATGCAAACCAGTAGCCACGGTGTTCTTTATACCATGTTGGGCTAAGGATTGCCACTAGAGGTGATGCACTTTTCCTTCTGCTTCTTTGTGTCAGGGCTGAGGTGTAAAAGCAGACTAATATCAACAAGGTCCTGTGCTGGTTTTGTGACTAACTTGCTGGTATCATTTTGAGTGTGACTGATCCTAACAGGGCTGCTGATCTGACCGAAGTAGTTGCATGTTCTGTAACAAAGTGTTAATGTGGGTTCTAGGGTCAGAAGTAGAGGTCCCTAGTGTTTGTCAACAGACTTTCATAGCTGGACCTTAAAACCTGTCTGGTTTTAGTTACAAGGCCTTACTTTTCCTGTCCACACTAAGCTATATTCTTTTGAAAAGAATGTATAATCTTCATATGTTAAGTACATTTTCTAGGTTAATATGAGCTACTAGAAACAAAAGTTGCTGACCCAAGAGCCTTTTGTCACGTATTTTATGACAGTTTCCTATACTAGGATTTATTTACAAACCTATTGACTCTGTTCTGTCAAATATTAATGTCTGGTGCTGTAAGTGCATGCAAATAGAAGACTCATGGTATCCCAAACACGACTGAACGAAAAGGAGTTTCATGGAACCACGGAAATACCATGAATGTGTTTTGATTTGGTTAATATTTCCATTTAAAGGTTGCTTTTAGCAAGACTGATTCAGTCTTGGAATTGTTTTCAGAGTGCATCTGAACTTATATTCTTAAATCGTTAAGTGGAATGATTTTCAGAATCAGGTAATTGTTTTTTGCATATGCCTATTCTTAGCACATGTGTTCACTTGACTGGAAGATACGCTAACGTTCTTGCAGAAAATTCATGAGTAAAAAGTGTTGGCACAAGTCATTAGTTTTCATTTTGAATTGTGGATTTGTTTCTATTTCATCCTCTTGGTGTAAACAGTAATACTAAAAGCTCTTGGAATTATCTGTAGTAGTTGTCTTTTGGTTTCCCCTAGGTGGTAATTTTTGCCACTTTGGGTACTGTCTTTTGAGTGTTGTTTCACAGCAGGCCGTGGTTCATGATCAGTAGTGCCAGAACTCTTTTGCTGTTGGATGACTGAGTTTCAATTGAATCTGAATTGATTTGGCGTGTTTTGTCCATTTGATACAAGTGCATATTATATAATTTTTATGTGCTCCTAAATTTTTATGCCGGTATCTGAACTCTGATATATCAGTAGCCTGGTAGAATTTATCAAAAAATATACTACCACCGAGTTAAGTTAACACTGTTTGAACAAAGACGAACTGACAGTTTGAGCTGATGTACCATAATATAACACATCAGAGCTTGGTTTCCAATCAACACAGGCATTTTTGAGTTGAGAAGCCAGATTGACTCTTATTATTGAACCACGGCCTTCAGGCAATATTGTTAGAACACCTCGTATTTACAGTTAAAATATAAATATGCTTCTTATTATGAAAAACACTGTGTGAAGATGGATTAATTTACTCCCAAAACTATTTGGGAGCTTTAGACTGCTGCAACTGATAAATGAAACTTGTGATATTTAACCTTTAGTATTATGCAAAAATGTCTAGCATTGCCATATTGAACTTACTATTCTATTTTTTAAAAATAAGAGTATCGTTAACTTTATTCCTTGTACAGTTTTTGTAGCCAATTGAAACTTTGGAGGCGTGAAAATTTGTGGTTTTGTGGAGTAAATGGGAATGTTTTAAGTTCTAAGAATGATAGGTTGACCGTAAAAACTATGTTTACTTTCAGAGAGAACAGGAAATGAGAATGGGTGATATGGGTCCTCGTGGAGCAATAAACATGGGAGGTAGGGATCTGAAGGAAAAAGGCTTCTGTAATGTACGATTTCTTTTTCTTTGGGACTGTACATGTTACTCAAGCAGTATTAATTATTGATAGCTACTGGTAAAAAGGAGTAAACAGTATTAGGACATAAAACCCCCCTCATATATTTTGCTTACAAACAGCTGGTTTTTTCCCCCAAGGTGCGTATTTTATTGTAGTTGTAACTACCTGTGGGAGAAAAAGAGTTGCAAGTTAAGAGAAACAAAAAGACAGGGAAAGATGATGCTTTAGAAATTTTCTGTTCAGAAAGTATTTGACATTCTTTTGGAGGGACTGTCTGTTCACACAAGTTGGGACTGTTATTGCATGTGGTGAAATGATGTAGAATTTAAGATTGGTAAGTTCTTGTTGACATACCTGGCAAAAGATTAATCAATAATGTTGTTACTGTTTGACTAATTTATTGCAAGCTTGTGTTTGCAAATATTCTCAATTCACTTTTGTGACTTAAGATATTGTCACTGTTAAAAACTGTTATTGTGAAGTCTAGAAGAGTACATTCTTAATAATTAGTGATTGCTCTGTATATGCAGACTGAAACAGTTGGAAATCTTACTTAACCAGAATATCTGCTTTTAAACAAGACTGAAACTTGGAATATTTCTTTAAAAAAATCCCAAATCTTACTGAACTGTGTTAACTGTCAATATATATCTCTTGGAAGCTTCCTAGTGATAATTTAAAATAAGATTATAATTTAAAGAAAAGTAAATCCAATTTTTGTGCATTTTAAATTTGAAAGTGCATCCAAAACTTAGTAAATATTATTTGACTTTTTGAATAATGTGAATTTATAGTCTAATGAATGTACTTGATACAGATTTTAAAAAACGTTATTTCCTTGCATTTATTAACTGGAACACATTTATAGCTGCAAGATAGAAATAGGCTTTTCTTTCAGTGAATATGAGCGGTTTTAAAAATAATTCTAAAAGAAGACATTACCGAGTTCTTTATAAATAGTAAGCTGAAATATAAATTGTGACCGAGTTTTACTTGGACACATTATTGCAGTCTACTTGAAAATTTCATTTGATTAGGAGACTTCGTAAGTATTGATACTGTGCTAGTTGTCTAGATCCAATAGGTACACTTTTTTACATACAAGTTTTTAAAAAGTCTATTTTTAGCAATTGGTGCACAGCCCATTGCCAGATTTTAATGCTTAACAGTGATGTTCATCATAGTCTTGCTTTGTGAGCTTTGTGCTACTGCTTGATTTGAAACTTGATATAAATGCTTTTAGAAATAAATAGGTAGTTTCAAAAGAAGTTCCCTTTGAAAAGGGAAAAGTATCCGTAGTGAAAAGGTAAAGATAGTGATTGTTTGCACAGTTATTTGGCTTTTCGGTTAGCTCACTGTAGAGATACTTTGTTTTTTCTCCAGCCCGTTAACACCCCACCACTACAAACCAAAAAAACCTCAACCTCAGAAACCTGCAATAGACCTTTAAATAGCAGGCCTTTATTTGTTGATTGTAGTGTTCTTTCTCAACATTTTTATTAGAGTTGTGACTTCATTTTTAACTGGCATTTACCTGTGCCACTTTTCATCATGCGGGATAGTGGGGAGCTTGAGTGTCTTCAGTCATGACAGCATTATTAGCAAGCAAGCTGCCTCTCTGATGGATTTAATTAGCGCTGGGCTGACTGCTGCAGGGTCACTCATTTTTTTACATTCTTTTCTGCAGCAGGCAAATTCCGAGAGAATCTACATACCTCATCGTAGCATTTAACTAGATCTGTAATGCAAAGTGCAGCTGATAAACTTTTCAGGGTGGGGGGGAAGGGGGTTTTTTTTGGAACTATCTTTACGTTGATGAGGATTATTGATTATGGCTTGTTGCCAGCTGTGCCAGACCTTGGCATGTGCAGTTCAGACACTTAGGGTGTACTTTTTCAGCCCTCCTGGTTGCAGGAAAAGGCCTTTTTTTTAGTGTCTATGCAGTGTGGCATGAACACCAATGACTGTTTTCCCTCTGTTACTGAACCTCGTCCAGTGAATTAACTGCTAACATTGGTGTCCCACAAAGAAGAACAGGTACTCAAGCAGGTAGCTTTTAGGGTCTGCTTTGGAGACAGGAGGACCTCTGAGGTACAGCTGAAATGCCATAGTGGCTTCTTGCTGGAGCTGTGCAGGACTCCACTCATGGCATTACACTCTGTAGTTGTCCTGTCAGAGCAGACTGCATGAAACTGGCTTAACAATACAGAGGTTTGATAGTACAAGTCGCTCTATGTCACCCTGGAAGGGATATGGATGCATTTGTATGATATGGAGGATATAACTTTAAGTTGAAGGATAAGAGGATATTAGCTGTGTGTGGCCACCGAGCTAGGTTTAACTAGACTGGTAAGCAAGCCGTTAACAGGTAATTGACCATTGACTGCTTTAAGTCAATGGTATTAACTGCCAGCTCTAAGTGCTGCCGTGCTAGTAGTCCTACAGAGTACTTCCAGCCTCTGAAAATAAAGATTTCTCCTTATATTGCCAGTTTAGACTTCTCCTTTTCCTTCCGTATTTAGTCACTGAATGGATGACGCTATAAAAAATAGTTTTAGGGCATGTTCAACTGTAGTTCTCTTGATTTGTAGCACAGTATTCCACCTACTGTGTGAACAGATAGTGCTTGTGGGTAGGTAAGAAGCATCTAAAGTGGGCATAGCTTTGTTTTAGCTTAAAGTCATAGGGAGAGTTCCTCATGAGTTACTCATTACTAAGCTAAAGTGAGTTCTGCTTTTCAAAATTACAAGATTTTTCTCCATTGCTTCTAGTACACTTGTTTAGCGCTTTACATGTGCTACTGTCTTGCATGGATTTTTTTTTTTTTTTGTGGATCAGCCTGCAGTTGACATAATTGCATCGTCAAGCCCAGATCTGCAGTTTTAGCAGCAGTATGCTGGATGCAGAGGGTTCACTATGCTGCCATAGATGTCCTCAGGGCAGGTAATAAAGATGCAATTTTCATACCTGCTGTGGTCATAGTCCTGTATCTGTGCTAAATGACCTGCTCACAAAGATGTACTTTTATATATCCATGACTAAAGAAGTTACAGCTCTGATGGGAGAGGAGAGGCTGAGCTTTGAAACAAAAATAACAAATTTATTAGTCTAGCGACATGTTGGATATCTTGGCATTGTTGTATGTTGTCATGACTTAAACTATAGGCCAGATTCCAAAGGCATGTCTTCTTCCATTATCAGACGTCTGGACGCACACTTTTGGCTGAAAAAGGTGAATTATTTTTGTGTTGGAGAGGAACCTGCATCACCACCAGTCTTAAAGTTGGTGATACTTGATAATAGCAGATATAAATGATGTATGTAATCAGACACCTTTCTTGTAACAACATGAGAAAATGTTGTGAGGGCAGTTTTACGTATCTGTTGATTGTTGGTGGATACTGACAGAGTGGTGTTTCCTAGCACAATATTACAGCTAAATGATACTTCAAAAGATGGTTTTAAGCTTTTCTTCTACCTCTTACTGTGAATTGGAGTTTTGGAGGAGACTGCTCTGTCCCTTTGAATTCCAACAAAACTTCGCTGAGGTTTCTGAGATTTTTACTACGATAAATATTTAAATGCAAGATTTGTTTTTATGTTATATTACAGTAATTAATTGGAAAGTTGAGTACTATCTTTAGTGTATATATATAGTTAGTACAATACTGGTAGAACAGTTCTTGCAAATGTATATTTAATACATTATGATCCTTAAAGAGCCAGGTTGCCTTATAGCTGCATATTACTACAAAATCACTTGAGCTTTTTGCTGATTTGTGGTGTATATACTGCATATACATGCTATATGAACACTTCAGTTCCTACATAGAAACTGTACAGCTATATTTAGCTGTAAAGTTCAGGACTTTAAAATACATGAGGGAGATTATGTAATGTGAAAGAATAGACATTAATGAAAATCTGTTTAAAAGCAGATTATTGAGATAAATGTACAGTCTCAAAGAATTTTTTTTTTATTTCAAGTATTGGAAGTCTTGTACATTTGGCTTTTTAATATTGTAAGTTGTTTGTTTATTCTTGTAAAATTCAGATAGGACAGCTCTAAGTATAGATTGTTTTGCATAGATGCGTTTAGCCCAGCACCTGCTGGTAACCAAGGCCCTCCTCCAATGATGGGTATGAATATGAACAACAGAGGAAGTTTACCTGGCCCTGCAATGGGTCCTGGTCCTTCCATGGGACCGGAAGGAGCTGCAAATATGGGAACACCAATGATGCCAGATAATGGAACAGTGGTAACGTATCACAAATTTAATTACTTTGAATAGCTGTCATGTCTCATGGCCCATTTTTGTTACCAAAGATGTTTTCACACTAAGAACATGTTACATGCTTTGAATTGTTTAAAAACAGTTGGTAAAACTTTTTTGCGCAAATAATGTACAACACAGAGATGTAATCTTTATATGATACTACTGTGAAAATCCTGCTTCCCTTAGGAATGAAGGGAGTGCTTTGATCAGTAATCAGATTTTAAATTGAGGCTAGAATGTGCAGCATTTTTGGCAAACTTTGCGTGTATGTCATGAAAAACTTAGTGATGAAAGGAAATAACTTCTGTGAAATAAGAAAAAATATACCAGAGGAATCTGTAAATTTAGGCATTTGCTGTTTTTTCTTTCGTGAAATTTACATTCTCTCTATTAGCTTGTTGGGGTTTTTGATGAAGAGTTAAATGTTGGAAGATATGTAGTGTGAAGATATCTTTGTGTAAACTATCTAATTTTTAAAAATTAGTGTTTTTTGTATTTCCTTACTAACAGTGTTGAAAACATGATGTTATGACAGTAACTACGCCACTTAGGAAATAAGTATGCCAGTAGCTGTTGGGGATAACTGTCATACCAATACGGGAAGAAGAATAATAGTGCCCAGTTGCCAAGGGCGATAGGGTGCGACTTGTATCTGGAATTTTTTATCAAGAGCAGATAGACCATTGGGCTACAGTTAAAGCGCTATAGCCGTTTTTGCTCTGCTCTCATAGCCAGTCACTTTTCCTAGCTGTAATGTCTTGTGTAGAGAAACAACTCTATATATTTTGAACTAGTTTTTAATATATTTTTCAGTATTCTGTAAGTAGATGTTTAGGATGTTCAAGTGATGGTGTGCCGCAAAGGAGTATACAGTATAAACGGTGATTTGATTATAATTTTATTGAACACCAAAGCATTTTGTAGCTGTATTTATATATATATGCCTTCCAGCAGTATCCATCTGCGATTGAGCAATTTGTATCATAATGAAGTTTGGACAAAATCCTGTGTTCCTTAGAGGAAAATAAGATTTGTTCGAATACAAAATGAGCCTGGCCTTTACCAATTAAAGGAGAAGATCTTGATTTACATCATAGGAGCCAGTGCATTTTATCATTTGTGTCATTTCTCACAAAGCGGTGCCGATGCTTTTCACAAAATACTCTTTTTCAGAGATGCTTTTGGTGGACACCATTGTTACTGACCTCTGGAACTTTCTCATATATAGACACTGAAAAAGAGTTGTAAGGAAAATAACACAGTATTGTAAAATAAAGTATCTATCTCAAACTGTTGTTTTTCTACAAAAAGTCATTCCAGGTTTGGAAATGTAGGCAATATCCCGACACTTCAAAATGCATTTTGGGGTTTTTTTCCAGTTTTTTTTCTTATTTGCATTTTCTTCTGCATGCCTCTGAAGAACATAATAAATGCTTTTAAAAAAAATTATTATTCATTTTGGACTTGAAGGTTTTAAATTTGGATGGGCAGGCCCCTACAGAGAGGCAAAGCCTTACTGTATTTTTCCTGTTGTTGGAAAGCCACTTTAAAGATCCTTTGAGGGCTGTCTCCTAAAACACCATGAGTTAATTTCAGTTTTCACTGAGAGGAGTGGAGAATACGCATTATAGACCAGAAATACATGTGGCATTTTTCATATTGGATGTTTTTCTGCAGTCTTTCAGAAGAATTTTGGAGCAGCCGTCTTTTTGTTCCACTGCAGTCTTTCAAAACATAGGTTATTTTTGAACGTAACACATTAAAAATAGCTTTTTTTGACCCCCATACTTTATTGTAGGTAGTTAATCATTGCAGTTTTCTTGTTAGGTGCAGAGAGGAGTCCTGTTGGAAGAGGACTTTTTGTCCAAAAGTCAAATGTTTAAAATTATTGGGAGTATGTGATAAGCTGGTTGTTGAAATTCTTACCCATTGCTAACAAGCTGGCATGAGTTAAGGATAATTTTTAAAGATCTTTTTAAGCAGTGCTGCAGATATTAAGGTACTTGGACGACGTTAGATCTTTATGCAGCTGTTCAAGTAACTTTCTTACTCAATGTCAAATTTTAAACAACGCACATATGCAATTTAGATGGTGGGTTTATATATATATTTATCTGTGCAAATATAATGCCATTTAAAAATACATATGTAAGAATTAGTGAATTTTAGAACTGTTGAGATCTAGGACTGTTACTGGAGTTAGACTTTCAGAAGAATTCTCTGATTCATGCATGTGGGTAAAGTGCTTGTCTTCAGTGTTCTTGTTGAACTAAACAAGTGGGCAGTTAGTGTAGATCTCTGTACAGAAGGAATTTCTTCTGAAAGTGTAACCCTCCTCAAGAGGTGAATGGTGAGTCATTTCAAGATCTGATTGTACCATATATCTGTGCTTTTAATGGTCTACGTTATGTTGAGTTAATGCTTTAAACTTGATCGTGTGGGGCTCTATTTTTAAACACTTGCATAAATACCGAACTTCAAGTGCTCAGATGCTTGTTTTCTGTTTTAGGTCTTAACTGCTATAGCCAAATAAGTCTGTAAGCACATACACCTTTATTAACATCAGGCACAGAACTAAGAAAATTAAATGTGGAACATTAACTGAATTTTCATCTTATATTGATATTTCAAATTAAGTTTTAAGATGTTTTTTAAACTAAGCATAGTCCCTTTATGCATTTTTGTCACTAGCTGTGTTAGTTTATTTGGACTGGGTGTTTGAGAAAAAAAAATAATCTTAACTAAAGAGTTCCGAAGTGCCATATAAAAGGCTGACTCCAGGTAGGATAGACTGAAATATCCAAAGATATGTGGGTATATAAGTCTTCTGGTTATATTGCTATTAAAAGAGTAAACCTACACTCTCTAGAAATGCAGAAGCTGATTTATTTATTTGTCTGTCAGTCAATCAGTCTATGTATTTATTTATTTAATTAGTTACTTTGACATTGTTTCTGTGTCTTTATTTAAGTGAGAAGCATTGGAGTTGCTATGTAAGGCAGAATAGGGCTCAGGTATGAAATTACTGTTGACTGTCTCTTCTGTTAGCTAGAGAATACGTTTGCTTTAGATGTGCTTAGAAGGATGAAGTTACATTCAACGCCAGAGTTGATCTTGAGTATGAAGGTTTTAATTTTTTAGTTTACTTTTAAAAAGTTGGAGCGTAACTTTAGCACTCTTTAATTTCTAGCTCTTTTTCCGTAATAACTAATTGAATTGCTCCTTTCTTCCCTCTATGTGTGATCCTGATTCTGCTGGACTCTCTGCTGAACTTCATGACAACATCACTTGTGGTTTATTGTTGTAACTCCTATTTGGCGTTTTCCAAATGGACTTGTATTAGCATAATGAGAGATTCCCTCAAGGAGGTCCATCACAGATGGGTTCGCCTCTGGTTAGTAGAACAGGCTCTGAAACTCCTCAGCCGCCAATGAGTGGTGTAGGTGCTGTGAGTGGTGGACCTGGTGGCTTTGGTAGAGGAAACCCAGGGGGCAACTTTGAAGGACCTAACAAGCGTCGCAGATACTAAAACGTGTTTCATTCCTTACTGTTTAGAAATTCCAGTAAAACTATACAGTGGTATGCCTTTATAATTTTAGCTGTTATCTTGAAACGGTTTTATTGTTATTGTAGTCTTTAAAACAGTTTCTTTTGTAAAACTTTTTTTGTATTCAGTCTCAGGCTTTGTAGTATAGAGCAGAAATGATGCAGGTCATGATGTAAGGCAATGTGTTTGTGACTTTAGCAAAATACAATGTGTGACTATGCTGTAAAACATGCAGTTATCTGATTACAATAAAATAAAAATCACTTGAAAGGATTTGGGGAATGTTATTACTAATACTGGGTCAGAATAATTTTATGCTTAATTATAAGTAGTTTCTACTATGTGTCAAGAAAGTTCCATTCTCAGTAGTGACTGTTTAGCTAAGCTGCATGTTGCGGTACATTCTATGAACGATTTATAACACAACTGCTTTTGTTTGTTTCATCTTTTGAAGAGCATCAACTTTTATACAAAGTGTTCTCAAGGATACCGTATCCTTGTATCTGGGTCTGTCTTTGCAGACTTGGTCACAAGAACAGAGTGTATCTGTTGACAGAGTTGACAGAGTGTATCTGTTACTCAGCTGATTGGAAGCTTAAACTTGCGCAAAAAAAAACCCCAAACAACCAACTTTGGATAACAGTATGAAAGAATTTACCTAAACCGTACTTTCACAGAAGCAAAAATCTTGTGCCATCTGTGTGTTCCTCTGATCGTTGGAGTACCTCGCCACTGTAAGGAAGGAGATATTTGTGCAAGTTGGTTCAAAGCCTTCCGCTGTGTAATGCATCATTATATATATACATCTCTCCCAGTGGGTGATTTGAATAGAAACAAGTCTGTTCTCCATTAATTGTTTAATTAGGAGGCAAATAAGTGCTTTCCACTTACAATAATTTTTCACTTACAGCAGAGTAATATGCATTTAGAAGGATTGCACGCGAGTATTTTTGATGTTTTACAGAATTATGAATTTGAAAAGTACCCATTTCCAGTACAACTCAGCCTAGATTTGCTGATTGAGTGTTAGGATAAAACTGATTATAAAGTTATTAGGATGCTGATTATGATTCAAATTTTGTCAGTCATGGAAGATGATGGAAAAGACCTATTGGTTCTATTCCTGTAATAGCAAGAAAGTAGAGATGGGTTTGGTTACTATTTTTTTTCCTGTACGAAACAGTTGTAGAAATACTACTGTTCTATTTTTATCAGTTCACTTAAGTTTTCAGAAATAGAAATTATTTGCATGACAGTGATACCAGATTGATTAAAAACTGTTTCAAGGTAACGTGGTGCCCTAATTATATCAAAATGCATCGCTCGAAGCATAGGATGCAAGCAGCAGAGAGAGAGAGAGTCTGCATGTTACTTCCTAATAGAGCAGTGATGGCCTTGGTGAACTGAGCAAATGGGTAGCAGGAAAATGGGGGCGTTGCTGGTGTTTTCAAAATAAACATATTTAAATTGCCAGCGTTATATGCCTTAAGACAGATGATTTTCATACAGTTCAGGAGTTAGCATGTGTAGATCCTCACTCGTGACATCTGTAACTACTAAACTTTTGCCTATATTCTGTCTTTAATGTTTCCCTTTTTCATTTGACTTGAAATATATGCCACTCTTAATAGTTTGTAATGCAGGGTAGGTTTAAAGTCTGAAATACTCTTTCC
>NW_009703131.1:0-49681 GCF_000703405.1 Apaloderma vittatum | reverse complement strand
CTTTCCCCTATTTGATATATGTGTCCCATTACAGCACTCATTCCTCACAAAAGAACCTTGCGACTGGTTTTATGTAGCACAGTATTCCTGAAACTCAGCATTTGGGAAAATTGCTGGTTTTTCACTAGGTGTAAACTGGTATTCGCATATAAGAACTACTTAACCTCTCTGCTTTGGTGTACTGCATCCAGTTGAAAATGCTGTTTATATCAGTGTCTGAATATTAGGTTACTTCTGTCTCATCATTTCTGCCCTTGTACATGGTGGGTTTTGGGGGGGATTGATGAAGTACTGGTGCAAGGTGGTAATTCTAAACTGTAAAGCTGTAATGGGAACATCTTTTAAGTGTTACTTAAACTAGATTTAAGAGATCAAAGGAAAAGACTGTCACTCAGGCCTTTCTGCTAGCTCCTGTATATTTGTTTAGACATGCACGTCTAAGTGTGTTTCACAAGTATGTTAAACATACTGAATCTTCTCTACTTGCCAGCCTTGTGTTATTTGAAGTGCATGTTTATTTGCACTGTTTGGTTGTTTGGTTTTTTTTTTGGAGGAAGCGGAGGCATGTATGTTTTTGAAAGTTATTGTAGGTTTTAATTAATATTAGTAATTTTCATTCCACAGTTGTGACCTGCCCTTCCTATAAAACTGACTTGGATGGTTCTGCTGCGTGGTAGCAGTGGATTTGTCTGCTGTCCTTATTGCGGAAAATATCTAATCTCTTTTTTAAATATCCATGAGCCAAGCCTTTAAGTCCTAAAAAATAAGTACTAAAAGGTTGAATTTGAGCACACTTTAAAGATTTTGTAAAGAATGCCTGTTGTAGCTGATGACAGGCTGCCACATTCTGCTCTTGATAAAAGCTTTCTAAGTGCTGCCTGGCCGTGTTGGCTGTATACAGCTGTATACAGTAAAGGCAGTCATTTTCATTTTGCCATATGTGGTAGAAACTGACTTGAGCTATGTGATAAACATGATTTTGTTGGAAGCAGAATGATCCTAATTTGTTTTCTACAAATGGTATGTAGATGGCTAAGCAGCATTTTTGATTAAAGGTAATGCCCATGTGCTGGAATTGATTATTTTTTCTTGTTCCTCATCTAGCTGAACAGTTCACCATCTTCTTTCTGCATACCCATGTACTTAAGTTTTTAACTGACTTTGCTTCATTAGACTAGAAAGCACAGTGGAACCCTCACTTTTTCTACTGTACACTGTGGTAACACAAACGAGCTTGGAAAGGATATGAAATGGACAACTATAATGCACTTAATTCTGGTTGTACTTTCCTGGTTTTTACATTATTCCTGAAATTTCAGTCTAAACTGCTTAATTTTTACATGAGATAATATTAATACTTGGAGTTAGCAAAACTTAACTCTTCCATTTAGTAAAACAAAACACACCACCAGAATCCAGCTTGTCTAACTGCATTTGTAGCTACCACCTCAGTCATTTGAAGGGCGCTTAAAAGAATAAATTTCATTTTGGTTGTGAGTTAATTTCTTTAAGTTCTGTCCAGTGAGCTCATTAGATAAAACATACTGATATCTTGAGAAACCTAGTGGTAATTCAAATGTGCTTAACTGGATTTATTTCCTATGAAAAATACAAATTACTTTGAAGTACCTAGAAAAAAAAAAAAAGCCAGACTTCAAGATCTTTTATTTATTTTCCAGATTTATTTTATCCAATTTGAACATACAGTAAACTGGAGACTCTGGCTAAAATAGAATGTTAAAATAGATGGGAAGAAGACAGTATGAACAAATTGTAAATTTAATTTTGACTGTAATCCAGTAGGATTTTATAGTATGCATTCTTTGAGGAGCATTCTGATCTAAAGTGTACTGTCATGTTTTAAAATATCGAACTACTTTTTCCCCTTTTCCACTTCTGATTTCAGAATTTTTTTAACTTGAAAAATAGAATAATCTCTAATTACAGATTCTTTTGAAAGGTGCTAAATACAAATGCATTGACTTTTTTTAAACGCTGAATGGTCACAGTATGCCTTGAGATAAATTGACTCAGAAATGCTGAAATAGCCAGTCTAAAAAAGATTCTTGAGTAAGAACCAAAACTCCTTCATTCTTTTGAGGAGACAATATGGTATGAGGTGAAATGTTCAGCAAATGAGTTGTGTGCTCTGATGATATGAAGCTCATTAAGCCTCTTGTGGAAACTAATATTTTGGGGTACTTAACAGATTAACTTTCGCATGACAGGCTGGGTCATAATTCTTCCTTCTCAGAGAAGACAAGTCGAAGTAAACTGTAACTGAACTATTGAAATGGCAGGGAAGGCTGGGTGGCAACTGATGGGATCCGTTTACATTGAACCACAAATATGAATCCCTTGGTGGTTTTACAGCATCTCTTGTTAGTTGGTGCTTGGGGTCAAGACTGGGAGGCTTGAGAGAGCACATATTTCAAAGGTAATTTAACTCATTTCTCAGGAGCTCTGATTTTATTACATTGGACACTGTGCTGTCATGAAGATGGAGAACCATCCTGGGGTTTGGTGCCTTGGGCTGATAGTTCACATCTAGCACAAGGGAATATCAGTCCAAACTTCAGTGATTCTTGTAGAGTGAGGAGGGAGGGAGTGTGGCGTGTGGAAGGTACAGAGGTTGGACCTTACTGCTTTAGACTATTGGCTGTTCAGTGCTAGTTCAGTGACACTGTGTCACGTGTGGTGTTGCCTGGGTCTCAGTACTGGGGCCTCTGCTTTTTACTATCTTTGTTAACAATCTGGATGAGGGGATGGAGTGCAACCTCAGCAGGTTTGCAGATGACACCAAGTTAGGTGGGCATGTCATCCTGCTGGAGGGTAGGGAGGCTCTGCAGAGGGATCTAGACAGGCTGGATTAATGGGCCAAGGTTAATTGTATGAGGTTCAGCAAGGCCAAGTCCGTGGTCCTGGAAGTCCACAGACATGAGGATATGTGACTGAAGACTGCACGTCAGAACAGGACCTGGGGGTGTCGGTTGATAGGCAGCTGAACATGAGCCAGGAGTGTGCCCAGGTGGCCAAGGCCAGTGGCATGCTGGCCTGTGTTAGAAATAGTGTGGCCAGAGGGAGCAGGTAAGTGATTGTCCCCCTGTACTCAGCACTGGTGAGGCTGCACCTTGAGTACTGCGTTCGGTTTTGGGCCTCTTGCTACAAGAAGGGCACTGAAGCATGTCCAGAAAAGGGCAGTGAGGCTCCTGAAGGGTCTGGAACACAAGTCCTGTGAGGAGAGGCTGAAGGAAGTGGGGTCGTTTAGCCTGGAGAAGAGGAGGAAACACTACTGCTCTGTACATCTACCTGAAAGGGGGTTGGAGAGAGGAATGGGTCAGCATTTTATGACTTAATGTCAATGGGTCAGCATTTTATGACTTAATGTCAGGTATCATTTTTTCCTGGATTGGCTTTTTCTTGCCTTTTGGGATATAATTGTAGACAGTCACCAATTTGGCATTTTGCTGTCAGGAAGAAATCTGTTTTGTTAATAGTTTGGGGCTTTTTCCTTGTAAAATATTTTAAAAATCATAGCTGTAGGCATTTCCGGTTGGTTTGTTCACAGTAGTCCTTGAAATACTGAAATTTATCAAAATTAAGTATATATGTCTAAAATGTAAGCTGCAGAATAGGTAAGTTGAACATCACGTTTTCATGAAAGTGATCTCTTTGATTTTTAAATGCGTGGAAACGAACCTTCCATGTGTGTGTTTCAGTGGGGTAGATCTAATAGGTCTTTTCCATCTTGAACTTCCTTAAGATACTGTGAAAATCACTAGAACTGAGATTTGGAGATATTCATATCAATGACCTCAACCTGACTTGTAAAAGCAGTGAGATGAGTTTCTTAAGAATGGCAATCATTTTTTTCCTAATTGAAGGAACTATTCAGAAGAGTTCAGATTCAGAGATAAACATAGCATATTTATAGGTAAAACCATTTATAAAAAAGAAACTGCTTTCATATAATTATTTTATACCCAAATCACATCAAGTGAGAAAAGTAAACAACATTGTGGATCAGAACTTACTGATTTGTATGTAGTCCCTCAAGTAAAGGACAAAATGCTCACAATAAGAGGTATGAAATTCAAAAGGAACTTAACTGTGTTACTGCATACACATGTTGATAAGGTTCTGTTTGTTTTGGTAAATGGAATAGAGCTTTTATTGTTCTGAGTTTTACTAGTGTGCTTTTATACCTTAATTCCTGTAGAGTAAAGCATAGCTGTATAATTTGATTGAATTTACATGCTTAATTGTGTATGGGATGTTAAGTGCTTGACTTGAAAGAAGTCTAGTGAGAATAAAGATAATTGTTCTTGCCTTTAATTTCTCAGTTAAAAATGTGCATATAGCCTTTAACAGGAATAAGTGTGAAGGGTTCTGCTTGTAAATTGAAAAAAGATGGTGGAGGGGGAATAAAGTAACAATAAAAATGAGAATTGTGGTTTAATTTTATATCTACAAGTTCTAAAAAGTGTTTAAAGCATGTTATCCATGAAAACCACAAAGTACTTTTTAATGGAAAAGATGGAAACACCAGTTACGTTAACATCTTGGATTTTTTAAACTCACTGAGTTTATGTTGCACAGATGGCCAAGGAATATCAGAAAAACTGAAATGAATATTCTGAAAAAACACTGATATTCATGGGACATAGTGTGGGGTCACTGCAGTTGCATGTTTCTTCTATGCTGTTGCTATGAAATTGTTCAGGACTTGATTTCTGTGGGTGAATGCAGCAGCTGCGTACAGCGGTCACAACTTGTGTAAGTATGAAACAGCTGATTGCAGGTTGTTCGCCTCTCAGCAAACCAGGGAGGATCCGGTCTTAGAGCTACATGTTGTAGAGAAGCAGCAAGCAGAAAATGGTGTAAAGAAAAATGAAATAGTGACTATTTACTACTAATTATGGGATAGGATTAAGGTGTTTTCATGATTTTTTTCCCTTAATTTTGTTATAATCGGCTTTATACTTATGCAAAAGGGGAAGTAGTTTTATTTTCAGAGAATATTCGAAACAAACCAAAAAAACCTACACCAAAACCCACAAAAGCAAAACACCCCTCCCAGCAAAAACCACACAAAACCTCCTAACCCCCTTGCCCTGCTCCCCCAAGATAAACAGGTTTTTGCTTTTCATGTACTTAAGCAAGGTGGAAAACCACATATGCTTAGGCAAGTTGGAAGAGGAAATGTAATAAATCTAAAAGGATACAAAACCCGTAAGGATTTACTGTAATTCTTTTTGCAGCTGCTTGCTCTTGATGTTTTGAGCATTTTAATGTAATTTTTTTTTTTTTAAAGAAAAGCTGGGTTACTGTTCATTATTTGCTGTAGAAAGATTTATTCTGCAGTGCCATTTTAAGTTTTAGCTATTTTTATCTAGTGTAAAATGCAGGAGAAAAGCCTGCCTGAACCAGCTATTGCTGCACTGTAGAATGCCATCTTTGAACTGCCAGCTGGAAGTGGTCTTTCAGGCTGCTTACAAATGTTCTAAGTATTTGTATGCTGATGGGAAATTTGAAATCTTCCCACATTTAAGGTAATGATTCAGTGCATACATTGTTACAGATACAAATAGCCCTTTGCCCTCTTTGCTGCTGGGTCCTGCTTCCTTGCCTGCTGCGTGCCACCGTGGCATCCCTGTGCCCGTGCAGTGAGCGGGATAAAAGAAACCCAGTGAAAATCACGGATTCTGCTCATTTCAGTGGGGAGTTAAAGGAAAAGTGAGGAGTTGGCGGTAGAGCAAGACTCTTTGGGGCTGCGTGGATGTAGGATAGCTTGTGCTGTATCTACATGCCACATAAGGAATGCAGTTTCATAGATGTCCTCATTAAGTGCTTTCGGATGACTTTTCAGTACTTCTAAGAAATACATAGCTTAGAAAAAATAGGGAAGAAATGTGTGGAGGGCTTTAGATGTTTGAATAGCATGGTTATGTTTTACATCCTTGGTGACAGTTGGCCCAAGAGGGCGAGTATTTGAAGTAATGAAGAAAAATCATATGCTAAAATGTTGAGCCAAAGTATATGTGAGCTTGATCTATCTGTTCCTTTTCCGTGGTTGCCAAGAAGGTTACGTGCAAGCCAGTAAAGTATGGAAAATAATGGTCTTCATGATTTCTCCAGGAAAGTTGATATACACAGTTGCTTTAGAGAAGCAAGACTATTCACATGTACTTTTTTCTTGGATGAAAATACTTAAACTGCAGTTACAAAGATGGGAAATAGTGTCTTATGGTAATGTTCCTCATTTTTTGATGCAGTAGCACTTCAGCGTTTCATATATTATGTTCCTCTTTTAAGGGACAGAGCGTGCGAAAGGTAAGCTGTAGCTCCACTTTTTATCAACTTCAACTGAAAAGCCTTTTCATAGAAGGAAAACTTTTAAGTAATGAAACAGTAGTTCTCTTCGGGTTTGTTGTAGTGTGGAATGTTGTGCTTCTAGAACTTCAGTGTAGCAGTTCCACATCTGATATTTTCAGACCTAGAGCTGTGCCAATAATACAAATAAAGTTTATGTGAAGAATGCAATTACTACATTTCAAAAACTGAATGTTCAGAGTTTTGAAAGAAAATGTATGAAATAATTGTCATATATTGAATTACTGGTTTAAAAGTGAAAATTATGTTAACTTGACAGTCGGGATGCTTTTAAAACCATTTTGATATATGTGCCACTTTATCGTTGCCGTGTTATTATGCTTTGTGTAGTTTTTGTAATATGACTTAATGCATGTTCAGCATCATTTGTGCGTCACTGTTGTGTACAGTTTCATATTTTATCAGCACTGCTGAATGCAAATGTCCGAGAGCGGGGGTACTAGAGCGTTTCTTGAGTATTATGTAACTTGTTTAGGGAGTTGGTTTTTTTTCGATTGCTAAGCTTGCTTTCTAGTCTGTGTACATTCTGCATGTTTTGTGCAAAATATGCTTTTTTCTGTTGCATATGGAAGAAAGTAATAAGTGATGAAAATGTGTTTATTAGAACAGTAAACAGAAGTCCTGGATACCTCTTACTGCTTCTCCAATGACAGCTGGCTCAGGAGAATAAAACCACTTGGTATACTTTCATGCATGATTAATCTCAATTTAACTTTTCCTGGTTTTGGCCAACTTATTAATGCTAAAGATTAAAAAAACCCTAGTTTTGCTTCCAGAGATAATCTGCTTTTAATCATAAGCATTTGTACAAGACAGCAAATTAGTTGCAAATTACTTGATGTTTGCTCTGAATAATATACTGTAACTCCCCAAGTTGTATTAAACAAAAAAAAGAAAGAGTTTGAGTTTCATCATTTTAAAAGTGAAACTTCAAAAATTCTGTTGAATGAGAATAAGCCAGTCTACAGGGGGGTGGGGGAAAGTACAAATCTGTGCAGAAACTCTTATTTTGAGTTGCGCTATGTTACTGGGCATGTGGGGTTTTCATTCTTTAAATTGGGACCATTGTGAGAAGCTGTTTGTTATAAAGGCTTAACAAATGTAATTTGTTGCATTTTACACAGTTATAAGTATTAATTCATTGTTAGCATCTTAAAAATAGAATTGGTTAGATTAGGCACGTGAACTTTGCTGGAGTTGATGGCATGTGGGATGAGTATCAGAAATAGGCTAATTTAAGCGGTGGTAATTGCCAAAAACTCATAGAATTAAACTGATCTTGAGCATTATTTTTACTACCTTTGAAATGAATTCTTTAATGTATCTTTTTCTTCTTCCATAAGTGTGAATTTCCCAAGGTGTCTGATATTTTTAGTAAATAAATACGAATTTTAAAACAGTGT
Organism: Apaloderma vittatum; assembly: GCF_000703405.1. Classification (NCBI taxonomy): domain Eukaryota; kingdom Metazoa; phylum Chordata; class Aves; order Trogoniformes; family Trogonidae; genus Apaloderma; species Apaloderma vittatum. The sequence goes on along the minus strand of NW_009703131.1, from coordinate 41,885 downwards.
GCCCACAACCTTAAATACTACATTTGCATTTGTGCTTTATTGCTGTAGTAGTCACAGAAGTACTTACACATTTTGAAGTGTTCATCTAGAGTTTGGGGGAGGAAAAGGGATTGATTATTTTATGTTGGTTAGTTCTTGAGGCCTTGGGAAAATTGGTGTTGTAGAATCTTCTTCATACTATTGTAAATAAATAAATAAATAAATGTATGTTTAAATATCTGCTGTCCTCAAAACTGCCCAGTGTCAAGGAACCTGAAGGTTGAATCTTTAAACAAGGTGGGAAAACTTATTTTACTCGAGGTCTTACTGTTGATGAAGTATTTGAGCTCTAAATCTTTCACTGCTCTGACATTGAGGACATTGTAACTCAGCCTTAACTTTCCATTCGTATTAAGGTTAAAAATCCTGCAAGCTGCTGCAAAGCTTTAGAAGTGATGTGAGGATGTAACATGACGTACTGACTGTAGGGTTGGGCCGAATCGTTCCTCTTGGAAGACTGTCACTGGCCTGCTCTGGGTGTCCTTATCCATTCCATCTAGGACTTTCCTATTCTGTATTCCAGGTTTTTTTCTATTGTAAAAAGCTTTAACTTTTCCTGATGGCTGTGGAAAGTCCCGCCGTTCTAAAACTGTATTGGGGGTTGTAATACTAAACTTGATGGAAATGGATTAAAGGAAAGAATCAGATGTTGAATACATAGTAAAAGGTTCTCTATATGATGTGGCAAGTGACTATATACCTCTCCATATGTGTCTTGTTAACACATGAGTATCGTGTGTATTCATAAGTTCCTGTGTTGTTAAAAAGGATTTATGGCTCTTCTGGTGGGAGGGGATGCATGGAGAAGAGACTTCATTCTGTATTAAAGTTTCTCTGTTATGTAAATCAATACAAAATATTTAAGTGACAGAATACATGAGAACTTAAAAGGTTTTCTTGATTCATAGATGTATGGAAATATTAATAAGGAAAATAAAAGTAGATAAGTGCTCTTAATGGATTTACAGATAGGGGAGATAGTAATGTGGAAAGCATGAAGATACGGTTTGACCTAATTTTCAGGTTTTTTTCTTCTAAAAATTTGAAAGCTGCCGTAACATTAGAAACTCCAAACACAACTCTTGATATACTTGATCTAATATTCTTAAATGTTATTTCAGAGTTCCGCTATAAGTGAAAGTATACATACAAAGTGAAAGTAAACATACAAATAAAATACATGCTTTAATGGACAAAGTAAGTCTGAAAGCTTGTGTTTCATTAAGATATGGAGAAGACTACTGTAATTAAGGAGTTGGCTGTGATTTCTCACATTTTTAGTTTTTGTCTGCATATCTGCATAACCTTAAAGGAACAGAGGTGGAACTTTGTTAATCACGTGTAGGAAAAGGCTAAGTGTACAAGACAAAATTGTGCTGGGAAAGGACTAAAGCTGAAATATGTGTAGCTTAAGGTACTCGTGCTTCCAGTAGAGGACCTCTCTTGTGAATTTCTGCCATGAATTTAGAGAGGTCCTGCTTAAAAATAAATGCCCTTTATCTGGTCCTGCTCTTATTCCAGGAAGATGTGCTCTTTGCCTTGATTGTGACAAAACAAAGATAAGATGGTGAGGATTTAAGTTAATAAAGAACGTAATTGTTTTGCCACAGTTATAAATCTGAGTGGTTGAACAGTCGACACTCGAGGTAGCTTGTCTGCTGACTGGGTCTGCGCACAGCTGCACAACTGCCGTAGCTGTCCCAGGACTGTGAATGTGGTAGTGCCGTTGGTTGTTTCAGCAGTTGCTTCACCTGCCTCGGTTCATGAAGTTCCTTTCTGGCTACAAGGATGTTTTCAAAGCCTTCATCTCTTTGCTTAGCAAATTTCAGTACCACGGTGGCAGCTACTGCAGCCACGGTTGCGGGTGGTGTAGCACCAAGTGCGCTCACCAGCTAGAGCCATCTGTTTACACCTTCTCAGTCATTGCAGTACTCTTCTAAATGTTACCTTTCCTGAATTGTAAATGTGGTATTCTTAATGAGGTATTGATCTCTACAAGCTTGAATAGAGACTTAAGAAATAATACAAATTTTCAAAAAATACAAGCTGGCTACACTTGTTTGGTCAGTGACACAAATATCTTTGATAATTCAAGATTTAATACAGAAAATATATCTACTGGATATTTACTTCAGTCTGATTCCCTAATTTTATAATAAAAATGTGAAAACTTGGTTCTGTCTCTAGGTGCTGAGCTTCATCTTTAAACTGTTTGGAAGTCTGCATTTATTTTAGTTTGCACAGTATGCTATAAACTAGAATCACTCAGAATTTATGCATAAATATACCCTGTCAGAGCATGCTTGGCAATTAGATGTGAGATATTGCAGAGCTTGGAGTGAAAGTTGACCAAAAGAATTTGTTAAGTAAGGTGGAAATGAAGTTACAAGAAGGCAAGAGCAAGGCTGAGCAGAACAGGAGAGCAAACTGAGCTCTTGAAAGATGATCTGTAAAAAGTAGTGGAAGAATGTCGTAACAGGTAAATGTTCTGTTGACCTTTCAAAGAAATTGGTGCATCGGCATGCAGAAGGTGGACTTCGTTGGAGAAGCTGCTGCTTGCTTATGTGGAGTTTCTTTTTGAAGATGTAGCAAGTAAAGTTTCTAGTGTGTTACAGGGTGCATTTTTTTTCCTTGCGTACATCAAAATTCAGAAACAGGTAACTGAAATAACTTTTATTTTTAGTTTTGTGTTCATAGCCATTTTCTCATTGCTTGCTGACGATATTTACAAATTTGTCACCTGATACTTTGATAACTTATTTTTAAATGTGTATTTTTAAAGTAAGTACTACAGTATGAACTTGAATCTGTAAACATGAATGAACCATGATGAAAAATAGTGCCAGCAGTCAGTCTCTGGAGGTATTTTGGTCTTGAGTATGATGCCTGCTGACTGCCTTTGTGTGTAAGGTGGTAACAAAAGAACACTCCCTATTTCTTGCAATGTGGTCTTGGCTTGGTCCAGCGCAAACGTGTTTTCATCATCAAGTCCTTTGTTGTTTGGAAGTGAGGAAAGTTGCGGCAAGTTGCAGGGTCTTTTGAGAGCAGTAGATGGTGGAAGGGTTGATTTGAATAATGTTCTGAGATGCCCAATAGTTAAATTTGTTACTCAAACAAGAAATATTCCTGATTTCATGCTTTTCAGTCCTCTTCATCAGATGCTAGCAGGTGCTTTCTTAGCTCTTGCGTATATGAAAGCTGACAGTTAATGCTGTTAAAATGCTTGGTATTCACTTAAAAAGCTACTTCATTTTGGGTAGAAACAATAACTGTATCTTACAGGTAGTAATAAGGGAAGAAAAATGGTACTAGCATGTTGAGGTAAATCTTAGTGCAACATCAGCAATGTATCCAATTATGCAAGTAAAGAACAAAAAGCCAAGTTTGAGTCCAGCTTGCCAGAGAGCGAAGCTTGTGCAACGTTAGCAAGTGGAGAATCTCTGCTCTTCAGTTTTATGTGGTTCAGGTCACCACTCTGCCTTAAAAAATTTTCACAGGTTCCTTGGTGGTCTTACACATGACATTTAGCCCAGGTCTGATTAGTAATCAGCTTAGACTGGGCAAGTGCAGGCTTTGTGTTGTACAGGACTAGTTATGTCATAGTGAAACAGATCTGTAAATGCCTTAATCTCTACAGAGCACAAGTGTCCATGAGAAATGGTACATTTACTCAACATTGCTTTGTGGTTTGTTTTTTTTTTCCCCATAAACAGGTAAGTCTTTATGTCAGTGGACCGATACATGATAGAGCATTTGCAGAGTACCCTGCAGTTGTTCATTAATGCTACTCTATTGTCTTTGTTCCCGTGTATTTCAAATCTGGTGTAAGATTTTCCTGTCAAATATGGTTTTATTATGGTGCAACCTAGAAGTTGGTGTTCTGTATTTGTCATGAAGTGATCAGGAGGTAAAAGTTGTCACCTAGCAGAGTTAGCGTAGGAGGGGAAACTACTTGACTGCACAATGAATTGCCAGATCTTTTGGCAGGACCAGAGGCAATGGGCACAAACTGACACACAGGAGGTTCCCTCTGAAGAGCAGGAAACACTTTTTCCCTGTGATGGTGACCAAGCATTGGCATAGGTTGGCCAGAGTAATTCTGAGGTCTCCATCCTTGGAGATACTCAAAAGCCCTGCCTGAGCAGGGAGATTGGAGCTAGAGATCCTCTCCCACATTAACCTTTCTGGGTTTCTGTCACTGAAATAAAGCTGTGACTTTATTAAAATAACTTCCTGTGAATTAACATTAAAACCCTATTGTATGCTTAGGTATTTGAATGCTTCCTTCCTAGATTTCGTTTCAATATAGATGTACATGTTGCTTAGAATTGTTAAACCTTACATTTTCAAGTGAAGCGCTTCAAAGCTGAGAGCTCTCTGAGTGCATCTTGAGTTGTTGCTCTTCGTAAGGACCGTGCGACCACAGCTTGCCCTGGCCTTTTCCCCAGCAGAGTCTTATGGCTTCAGAGATTTTAGCCCCCAAAGATAATCAATTCTGCTGCCATTATTTTGGAAGAGGAGGTTAGGACGCTGGCTTAACTTGATGTGCCCGCTGCAAGAATGACAGGTAAGGAATCCTGCAGGAGGGAACCCCGGGGATTTGTTGTGTGAAGTTGTGTGAAGCAGCATCGCTAACCCTTCAGAAATAAATGTGCTGCATATCCTTGAGTTTTCCAGTTCCTTAGGAACGCTGTTTTTTCAAAATAGAGAAAATTGGGTCATGCACAGTCTAGGACGTTTTCCTTGAAACTGGATTGCCCCTAGTTTTTGAAAGATGCAAAATACCCTCAGTGAGGCTGCCACACCTCAACGACATGGAAGTATTTTTCTGTAATACAAAGCCTGCATTGATTTTCTGTAGTCTTATAACTGAAATCTGAGAAAACTCTTAGGCTTTGCTTATACAGTTTTTTACTTTAAAACAAATGTTAAAATCATTTTGAAATCAAACTGGCTATTGAAATGTCTAAAATTCTCTTGGCGACTCTCACGGATTGCGTAATTGTAAACCTGTTTGCACAGCATGCAGCTCGATCTCCTGACGTCTGTTAAAGTAGCAAAGCGACCCTGGTACTACTTAACTGTATGCTAGCTGTACTAGTTTAACTATCTTGTTTACAGCAGACTTCTAAACTTGTTTCAAACTCTACGTGAACAAGCCATAAGTTTCTGTGATAGGTGAACTCGTGCAGTTTCTAGAACCTGACATAAAAACACGCTCCTGAGATTTTGAGTAACTTCAGTGCTGAAGGATGCAATGGTTGCAGATGCTTTTGATCTGTCAGGTTTTCTTTTTTAATTTGTTACTTGGTGAAGTCCCATGGTTATTTCTAGGTGAAGGAGATGGTAAAAGTTCAAGGTTATTCCCTTGCTCCTTCAACAGTTCTATTTTTCTTAGCTCTTGGTGGTAAGGTAAAGCATCACGAAATGCTCGGGAACTTGGCATCTGCGTAACAGGGCACGTGAGTTCCGAATGGAGAGAATGATCTTGTTACTTGGCTGTGTTTCCAGGCTGCTCAGCATCAACAGAGTCGTTGAAAGTAGAAATCTGAAGAAATTGCTGCTGCATTAATGGCCGCATAGGTAGAATGGATAATTATGGAAATCACTGTCTAATTAGCCAGCTATTCTGGTGAGGCATGTTCTTCAACTTGACGTGGGAATGTTGGTGAGCAATGTAGGGGAGGGGACTTTATTAAAAAATGTGGGATTGAGTTGCTATTTCATACAGGATTGTTTTGATTACTTTGACTGCAGCCTCGCAGTGCAGTTTTGCAATCTATGTGTTTATACTGCGGGATGTAAGCCTGAATGATACTTCTGCTGATAAAATACAACCTTTTTTTAAATTGCAGGAAATCTTTTGTGCCCAAAAAAAGGATTCTCCTTTTGTATTAAATGCATAGTCTTACATCTAGAAACATCATGACTCCCGAATGAACACTTTATTAAATTTACAAAGTACTTGTAAATTTCAGTGTCTTCAAATTCAGATCTGGCTTAAGCTTCACAGAGGAAATTTGTCATTTTGGTTAAATATTTTTAGATATGCTTATCATTCCCGAAACACTAAAGAGATAGTTAACTTCTTTATGAGTGAAGCTTTGCAGTCCAAGCAAAACAGAAAAATAAATGTCATTTGATCACAGTATTGTCACTGGTATGGAATTATGACCTAGTCGCTAGTGACTGCCATTGTTTTCTTCTTTTTTTTGAAATCTGATTCCAGAAGAGGAACATTACTGTGTTCATAGTCCTCATTCCTGAAAGATGCTGTCTTCATATAACATACCTGTATCTTAACAAATTGCACATTGTGAAGTGGATGTAAAATGTTTTTAATAATCTTGTCAAGGAAATAGAATGCCTTACTGGCTCAGTTCAAGCAGTGTTTTCCCTCTTGTTTCTAGTAACTTAATTTTCATTTTGTGCCTTAATCTAGTAAGACTCATGTTTTCCCTTAAATGCTTACTTGCTTCTATCTGTCTGCAAGTATGTGCTTTTAAGGAGAGAATTTGAGGAGCACAAGGTTGGGATGGGTTGCGTTGCAGTTTGTCTCCTGTAGTCGCTGGCAGCCATGTAATGATGCCCGAGTGACGTTTTACTTACTTTCTGATGGTTTTATTATTAGAAATGTGTGCTTTTGTCCTCAGTGGGGGCTACTCATGGTTAAGGTGAGCCAGTTTGGCCAGACTTCAGTTAAAAATTAAGAGTGGGGAGGAAAAGATTGCTTGATCATTTACACTGTGCCTTCTGTACGTCAGCAGCCGACATTGTTATCTGTTACCTTTTGATAGGTAAACCTGAACAAATGCAAACATGAACACAGCTCTGCGGATCATCTCGGGTTCCCTTTGGAAACCCCAAATAAATGGCCACAAGGGATTGTGTGTTTTCCTGAGAACAGCTCGGCTTCGGAGTTCTTCCTTTCTGTGTGATGGATAGTGGCTCTGCTACTCTCAGAGTGATACCGGTGCCTGCTGGTGCAAAATGTCATGGGGGCCACTTCAGTGGGAGTCAGAATTTACCTGTGTTGCTAGGTAATTTTTAAAGAAGACGTTAAATAAAGAGGGAAATGGGGGGGAATATGTAAGGGGGCCATACAGTAGAAATAGTAGCTATGGAAAATCCTGTTAATTAGAAAAAAAAACCCCAACAAAGTAAGCAACCACCACACACCGAAACAACACAACCAACAGAAAGCCAACTGTTCTGTCAGTCAAGCCAGTGAAGGTAGCATCAGTGTGCAAGGTAAACGTAAACCAAGGGAAATGTGAAAGAAGGTAAATGTAAAACATCCTTTGGTGTTGTGGAATTGTGGCTGTTTGCACTCAGTAGGCTGCTTGTGGTGGCCTGGAGCTCGTCTTGTTTAGCAGCTGTGTTGGAAACGCAGTAGTGGGGAGTACTCTGTTACATGGAATATGTGTTGCGTGGGCTCGGCTGCACTGAGGAGTGGCCTTCAGTTTTCCTTGGTAACAGCACAGTGCGTGCACAGCATCACACTGTGTGTGATACATCTGTTCTCTCCAGAACAGGCGTGTTTGTCATGCTGTTAGTCTTTTAGAGTATCTCAGTTAATTTTGCTAGGCACAACACCCACTTTGAGCTTTAAAGAAAAGTTTTATCACATAAATGAAGATGATTGAGAGTCTTGTTACTCTGGAAATAACTATTTGCTATGTTCCTGCTCACTCTTAAAAATCCCTTTTTTCAGCACTACCTGCTAGGATACGTTCAGGTCTAACAAAGTGGTTACTGTTAATTACAAACAGTAGAGGTTATGTAGGTTTATATAGAGTAGGGAGATTGGAATGATTTTAGTTTCTTGTAGAGAATCCTCCTCCAGAAGAACTAGCGCAGAGACAGAGACATACTATTGAAAAAAAAATGCACACACCTAAGTATTTGAGTTACGGAAAATCATTAATTTGTAGCACAATCATCTGGTTTTAGGGGCTGCTTTTAGGGGTTGTCTTAACATACCAGATTTCTTTGGCTACAGTTTTGTCACTAACATCTACTAGTTGCCAAGAATGTGGCTAACTGCTTTCTCTTCAGTAAATCTGGGATGGCCCGGAAAGAGACAGTAATGCTCACTGGCTGTCAGGGAAACTGGGGAGACTGTGCTAGGCCTTTGGAGTTCTTAACCATCGAGGTGGAAAAAAGAACAGCCTAGTTGTTACAGTTTTGTGGTACTGCAAAAATACAGACTGAAAGATGAGCAGTTTGTAATTGTAGCTTCCATTTGAGGTGGGTACATACGTAGGAACAGCTGAATTAGTTTCAGTATGTGGAGGTCATGTCCCACAACGTTAAATATCACTGAAAACACATTAAGGTAACACTAATAGTGTCCAGATGACAATTCCTACCTGGTCCCCATGGCTGAGAGGCATCACTGTGGCTATTACTGCATTTGACCTGCTAAATGATTTTAGTGCAAAATTCTAGCTGTAGTTGCAAAGGGTTAGTGGGCTGGGCTCCTTTGTATCTGCTTTAGGAAGAAAATATCTGTCTTGCTGAGTGTCTGTGTCAGGGAGTAGGGAGCAGAACTTCGGAAATTTGCTATGTAGCAGGCTGCACCATGGGGTGGGGGGAGGAGATGAAGCAGATGGGAGAATTGATGAATTAACAGCACTTTTAATAACACTCAGATGTTAAATTGAGCCACGTTAGAAACTGTATTTATTCTGAGCTGTTAGCTTCAGCCTTTTTTCAGCTATATCTGATAATGTGTTACCTTTATTGTAAATATTTGTGGATTTGCATTGTAATTTGCAGGTATGTCACTCCCGAGTTGTTTTTTTGGGCTACTCCTGAAGCAAAGCTAGTCTGAAAGGTGCAACCTGTGTGTGGCTTTCTAAAGTAATTCTTTAACAAATACTTCTCGGGGTGTGCTGAGTTTTTTGATCATCAAACAGGACCTCAAGATGTTGGTAAATTGTTTTAAGAAGCCTTTATTGGAGCAGATACTGAATCATCCACTTGCGCTGCTGTAGTCAGGGGTGTTCCAGGCAGTTGTCCTCTCTGCAGACATTTCTGTAGGGGCTCTGCTTCCCCAGCCTGAGTAATGGATTATGTTAAACGTATCAAACGTTGCAGTACTTGCATGTTATTTTAAATCAGATGTATTTGCAGAGAAGAGGTGATTTTAATTGGGGTTAGGTGGAGGGAACATGTGCCTACGGGTGAGAGCTGTCTTAAAGCCTCCGCGGCTGGGGCAGGGAGTTGCTCAATTCTAAACAGTTTGGAGAATTGCTTTGCATGTGGACTCTGAAGAAGACACAGAGTTCAAGATGAGCCCTTACTAATGTTTTCAGTTATTTATATCATTACAATAAATGTAATATTGAGGTAATAAATGTAACAGGAATAAAATTATACTCTGACCTCCTGTTCTTCCAGCTGCACATAGTGCAATCCAAGCAGCTCTGTTGCAGAAGCTTTAAAATTACAATACTCTTAACACTTCTGCATCAATATCTAATGCTTTTAGCATTAAAATGTATTTTTATGAGACTTGTGTCCAGTTCTGTTACAAGATGTTCTTACAAAGTAGCACAACATTTTACTCCAGTTGTATTATTTTCATATGCAGCTTTGCCCCTTTTAAGTGTCTGTTCAGTGCCTGGAGCAGAGCAGGGAGGAGACTGTGTCTGTGCTTCCATACCCTCAGTGCGAGTACAACGAGAGCAGTTAGTTCTCATTTTCATTAGTAACTGTGTTGTGTGCAGAGATTTTAATTACTGGAGTGGCAATAATGTGAGAAGGATGAAATGTTGCTTTGGCCACGCGCATTGGCAGGCCTAGAAGACGACAGGGTTTTGTTTGATTCGTGTGATTTTAAAACCCTCTGAAGAGAAATTACTTGAGGCTCTTAGGGACCGAACTGCGCTTAATCTACTCCAAACAGAAGTACGAAAATCTAGGAACTTGTTAGTGTTCTTGGAATAGCAGTTTTTTAACTGATGATGCAGTAAAATTAATTTCAAAATCTTCAGAGAGATCTGTGTAGTAACAACTAAGTGCTTAGACCGGGTGGAGAATAAATGTATTTTTTTCTGGTAATGGGAAATTTTATTGTGCGTTATTTTTCCATCTTATATTATGGGTATTTGAAAAGTGAAGCTACTTTATTTTCTAGTTTGTTTAAGTGTCACAGTTATTTACTGTCTCTTTATTTTTTTAGGTTGCTATTAAAATCTTAAAAACGCAGATGAAGACTGGCTTGTGCAGAATCCTTCTGCTATCTTATGCATACAGAAGGGAATCCTAGACCAGGTGTTAGTACGAGGTATGTATTAGGATGTTTGGCTTTCAGCAGTTACTGAGATTGAGAGCCCTGTTTTTGTTTACATTTGCAGTTCGATGTAGAGTCATTATGCTTCTGCACTGAAACTGTCACTTGCTTTCAATGTCATTCCTTGCAGAATTCCTGTTGTATGTTAACGTGTTTGTAAAGGACTCGAAGGGTATATCCCCAGCCTCTCACAAACAGCTCAGAATGAGGGCAGCCATAAAGCATCTTGCACCCAAACTCCATAGTGCCACAGTAGTGTGACGCTGTGTCTGACCTATTGGGTGGTGTTAATAGATTGTGCCTGGAATCCAGTTTGCATGATCAACATTGTAGTTTCAGATTCTGAACAGCCCTTGGGAGGAGCCAGTAGGCTTTGGGTTGGAGAGCTGTGTCCATGTACTCTGTAAAACCTGAGACACTTTGGCTTGTGTGCACACAGGTATGTAGTGTCATCTGCTGGGCGTTGGAAGTGTCTCTGTGGGACTGAGGGGTAGGAAGGTTTTAAAAGGAGGTTTATGCAGCTTGATGGGATTTGACTGAGATTTGCAAGTTGTACTGATAAAACAAGAGGAATTTGGGTTAGTTCTCTGCGTTTGGCCCAGAAAATGTACTTAGAGCTCTCTCTATAGTTCTATTAACCATAAATGGAGAACTAGATATATAAAGACCATACATATTGAGCTTTTTATTAATGACATGTGAAAGGTGTCCTTGCCCATGGCAGAGGGGTTGGACTAGATGATCTTCAAAAGGTCCCTTCCAACCCAACCCATTCTGTGATACTGTAGTAGCAGTCTCTGTGATGTGTTGCTCATTGGAGGGCTCCTTTTACTGATTTCCAGGTTAGCTGTAAATTAAGTATGGGAAGTAAGCTGTAAAACTTGAGCGTTGCATGGGAAGTATAAACGTGGTGGAGTTGGAGCCTTGCTCCCCTCCCTGATGTTCAGGTCACCACAGTACTGCACCACGTGCCAGGCAGTCTGGTGGTTGCCCTTGCTAGGGGAAATGAGTTCTCCTCTCCTGAGACCTGCTGGGACTCACTGTCCACTTCCTGAGCCTGTGCTCTGTGTGCTTGTCAGTGAAGATGCTGTGGCAGTTGGCATTGAAAGCCTTCCTGAAGTAAAGGCAGACAATATCCACCGCTTTTCCCATACGCACTGAACTGGTCACATCATCACAGAGGCTGTCAGGTTAGGATCCTTAAGGATTTGCACATGACACTGTTGTAAATACACGCTGACTACTCCTAGGTACCTTCTTGTCCTTGTTGGTGTGGAAATGGTTTCTGGGAGTAGTGGGGTCCATCTGCTTTCCAGGGCCTATTAAGTGCCCCAGATCCTCCTTCCTTTGCTTTCCCCTAGAGTGGCCTTGCCGTGCTGGCAGCCGGCTCCCATCAGGCCCGACGCCAGGAAGTTGTGTCCAGTTTAAGTGTTCCCTAACCTGGGCACTGTTACCTATTTGATACTGGGGAGGGGTGAGGAGGTGGGAAAATGAATCCGCACCTTGTTTCACGGTTCTGCCTTGCCCTTTACTTAGGAGTTCAGTGATATTTTCTCACCATAAAATCATAATATAATCACACAGTAATACACAATATAATCACACAATATTGTGTAATGTATGCCAGGCTATGGAAATAAGCAAGTTACAAGTGTTTACTCACAGAATCTAAAAAGAAATATGGTTAAAACTCTGTAAGAAAAGTGCAACAGAAAAAACACATGAATGATTTTTTTTTTTTTAAGTTTGACTGGAAATAGATATTTCTATCCAGCTGACATTTTTTCTGGACCATGTAGCTGTTGGGAATTAGCCTTGCTTGTTCTTAGGTGTCAGACTGCCCCTGTGCAGAAGAGCCATTAGGGAGCCTTGATGTTTGGCAGGTTTCCCAGGCATCTCAGAATTTTTCTGTCCTCAACTCACAGTTTCCTTCCTGTAGAGGGAAGAGCAGATGGCCAGGATTCCTTGGAGATAGAGGAGTTTCTTTGACTGATTAAATAATGACTCCTTGTCTCACTGGAGTGATAAGATCCTTTCTTCCTCTTTCCCCGTTATTTGTGTCTGTGTGTGTGTGTATGCACTTCAGCTTCCAGTGTGAACTGGTCTGACAAACCCTAATGGCCTAACTGAATTGCGTTAAAAATTGAGGGAAGATCAGATGAAATCATGCGTGGGTTGCATTTAATTGGGACAGAGCCTGCAACAGCAAACTGTAAAAAGATTGCAAAATACCGGGAGAGTGAGCCCAGCCAGTGCCAGCAAAAGAAAAAAAAAAAAAAAAAAAATCGTACCTGCTCAATTTGTAGAGATGAGAGCTGGCCTCGGTGTGGCATTGTAGTGTCTTCTTCGGCTCCGAAATAAATTTATACACAGTTCTGTTACAGCAGAAAACGTGCTGGGCTCTGACTCGATTGGTCGTGGGGCGGTTCTGTCAGGTTGCCTGCCTTGCTGCTGGGCTTCCTGAGCTGTGGTAGAGAACTCCAGGTAACCTCTGGGAAGGGCTCTTGGGGAGAGCGTTAGTGCATTTCCCAGCTCTTTATCCAGCTCTGTTTGCTGATGCATTGCTCTGCAGTTTGCTGTTGAAGGCCTGGTGTTGGCTGTACTTTGATGACAAAAGTATGTTTTCAAGTTACCACTGAAGTGTCTCTTGTAACTCCTCAGCCTGAAAATGTTCTCCCTTGCATTAGGTTTCAGTGAAAACCGATGGTGGCCGCACACCCTCACAGCTGGCTCAGACAGCGGCTTTCATGTGCGAAATGCTGCTCTTCAGGCTGGAACTGGAAGGACCATCGGGGTGAGCACGTAATCACGTTGTCTCTCGTTAGATCACTCAATGGTGGTTGTGATTTCTGTGATGGAATCTCTTTCCTTTGTGCTCAGTTACCAGTCACTTTGTATTGGTTTTGTGCTTAACACATGGGCTTGGTTTTTTTATTCTTTATTGCTCTCTACAATAAAATAGTCATTAAATCTGTAGCACCTAGCTCAACAGTGGAGAGGGATGAATCGATCACTCTCACTTAAGCTGTATTCTTTCTGCTTGTAGACAGGTCTGCCCTGCGAGACCTGAGGGAGTTGGGCTGTTTGAAATGATGGGAAGGGGACCAGCATGGATTGGGAAGCACCTTGGACTGGAAAAGATGGATCAGCAGAATCTGAAGACTGTGTCTGATTGCGAGGGTCAGGATGGATTTTCCTGCAGGAGGAGTTACAGCCACTGGGATGTGAGGGTCTTCAGCTGCCGGCAGAGAAGGTGGTTCAGTGTTTCATAGTAAAGCTGATGTTGGCCAGCTCTGATGTGTGACTCAGGTCTTGGCTCCCTTTTTATATAGACTGTATCAGGAGCAGATCTTCCCTCCAGAAACACTGGTGATTGGAAATGGTGTCCATAAAAGGACTGTAGTTTGTACGTGCTACAGCTGGAATTGGAGTAAAGGATATATTAAAACACCACTCCTTTGTTAAACTATGGTTTTGGACTAAGAAAAAACCCTTAGAGTTAAATGAGTAAGAAAATACTTTGAAGGACTAAAGTATGATGATAGGAAAGTGATGGGGTTTTTTATTTAAAGAAAAAGCAATAGTGGGGATTGTGTTAAACTTGCAGTATTTAAAAGAGCAGAGACGTATTGGTTACCTACAGAAAATGGTATCAGGCAGCAACAGCAGAAAAGGACCAGGGGGAAATGTTAATCACTGGGGAGATTCAGGTTGCAGTAAGATTTCACTCTCCATGCAGCTAAGTTTGAGTTGGAAGTTATGATAAAAACACCTGCTGTCTTAATGTAGCCCACTAAAAAGATGAAAAAGCCCACCCATTAATGAAATTAATAATGAAAAAGCAGTTTTGAAGCAGTGCAATTTTAACATTACATTTGGACATATCACTTATTTTTCAGGATTTCTGTATTTATTTATAAAATGGTTTTTAATTAATCAGTGAATAACAGGATGTTTATTTTCTGTTTCCTGACATCAGCAAGGCAGTAACACGAATTGAGGGCCTGATAGGAACCTCACAAGGTTCAAAAAAAGAAAAAGCGAAGTCCAACAGCAGGTACTGAAGTAACCTGACAGAGCCGTGCAGCCTGGGCACAGCTTGTAAGAGAAGCAGCTTTGCAGCAGCTGATCTGGGAGTCCTGAGGGACAAGTGAAGATGAAGGTGTCCGACCCCGTTCTGGGCTCCATTAGAAGAACAAGGCTGAGCAGGGGCAGGGAACCCATCTTCCCTCTGTTCAGCACTTCTGAGGCTGCACCGACCAGGGCTGGGTTCCTGAAGATGAGATCTGTGTGAGGACAAGTCTGGTGGAGGCCACCGAGATGAGGAGGAGGAGGAGGTCAGAGCAGAGGAGTCATGGGGCTGGGCAGTGGGGGTAGTTCAGCCTGGAAAGCAAGAGGTTGGGGACAAGGAAAGGTTTATACTCCAGCTGTGTAAAGGAAGCGGGAAGAGAAGATGGAGCCAGGCTCATCTTAGCAGTGCACAGAGTGAGGAAGTCTCATGATTTTCAGTGTATGTAAGTGTTGCATCATACCAGTAAATAAAACCAGTGCATGTCAGTATGGTCTTGCTGTACTTAATTGGTCTCCCCAGGCTGTGGAACTGCTGGGAATTCCTGGTAACCCTTTTGTTTCTGCAGGGGACCTGGTCTGGGGGATTGTGTGGGGTGATGTTCACATGTGGTTTTGGGGATCTTGATCCTGCTATTTACAGAAATTGTCCCAGGAGAAAGGAAGGGAAATTTCAAATGCTTGCACCGCCCCTGTGCAAACTTTCCCAGACAGGATGTTTCAGCCATCTTGGTAAAACCCTTTGGGGGGAAAAAAAAAAGTCACATAAATGCAGCCCTTGCAGGCTGGAGGGCTGATGGTGGCCTCTCCCCAGCACAGGGATGACTGTGTTCAGTGCAAGCAGCTCCTGTAACAGGCCCAAGAGCTTTTTTTCCCCAAATTCATATTCCCTTGGCTCTGGGAAGACTGTACAAGGAAAAGCTCCAGGGAACAAGTCATCTTGTCACAAAGTGGGGGTTTGTGATATGGATCAGGATGACAACACTACTTTATGTGGTTAATGCTGTCCTCCAGCTCTGGGTGAAAGCACATGTGCTGCCACTGGTTTTGGAGCAGGTACTGGCCTCCCTAGGGGTGGACCTGATGTCTTCAGTTGCCCTATCCCATTCCCCTACCCTTGGTTCTGGTGTCCTAAAGCAGAGCTGTGCCTGCCAGCAGCACCTGAGCGGAGCCAGGCCATGCTACTGTGAATGAGTCCGTGCCAGCAGAGGAGTTCCCAAGAGGAGCTGTACACACTTCAAATCATACAGGAAACATTACAGAAAGTCTTGGAAAAAAAAAAGCAGTTGTAGCCATCCTGCCAGAAGGGCTGAGGCCATGTTGTGGAGAAACTCTTTTAACTTGAAATCTTCACTCTGGACCCTTCCTCCTAGCTGCTATACTTGAGATAGCCGAGATTTTATTTTTTTAAGACCCTTTTCTTTTAACCTTGTTACAGCTACCTCAGTATTCTGTCTTGTCTTCTGTCTGCTTTTATTATTTTTTTTTCTTAACACTTCGCCTTTCTTTCAAAGTTTTGGTTTCAAATGGTTTCAGAATCTGAAAAATAACTTTCCCCAATTCTGTGGGACACAGAAAAGCTGAAGAGCTTTAGTGTCAGGATTCAGTGACAGGCATGCAGTGCATGCCCACACTGCACCAGTGGCTTTGGAAAAATGTGGCCTTTAATTGCTGTGTTAAAAGGTCAAACTGTTGCAGCTCTCCAGTAGAGGCAAGGCAATTACAGCCAAACTAAAATCACTCCTGTAGGAGTGCATCCTGTGGGGTCACCTCATCTCCCCTGCCACTGTGCTGGAGGACTGACCCAAAGGAGGAAGACTGCAGCAGCTGTTTTCCAGTAGGGTACAAGAAGGCAAAGGGCAAGAACAGAATTGCATCAGGTACAGACAGGCAGAACATTTTAAGGACACCCCTCAGGCTGGCCAGGATGGCAGCTGCTCTTGGTGCTGTCTGTCTCTTCCATATGTTGAAACAGGTTGCTTCCATCTAGACTGATCTAAAAACATCTTCTGTCTGAAAAAAACGGGTGCAGAAAGCATGGAGGACCTGTGACAAAGACAGCTGCGTCACCCACCAACCTTCCGTATCTGTGAAAGAAGCCAGGGACACGAGCATGGATGAGGCAGCAGTGAAAGAGAATGAATCTGAGCTGTCAGAACCATTTATTGCCGCTGCAGACAGCAGCAAGAAGAAACTGAGCAAGGACCTCAAATGTATTTTATCCACAGTGCCTAAGTAATTATTTCTTTATTGTAACTACTTTCTCTTCATGCTTTGTCCACCAAAACCTTTGTCTTGGCAATTGGATAAAAACCATATATATAATCAAACAAAAATCAGCTTCAAACATCTTTTTATGCATCTGCAGTAGGGATTCTGAATTTATAATAACCAACTAAAAGAGACAGATGGCTGCAAAATCCATCCCTTAGTAAAGGCATCATGAAACCAAATTTTATTCCCCTGTAGAACTCCCTCTCTCCCAAAACCCCACAAAACCAAAATCCCCAAAAGAAACAAACCTCCCCAAATCAACTGCCTTTGCAAAACTACTCACTATGTCAACTCTTGGAGCGTTACTAGGTATTTTTAGGTTAGACTGTACAACAGTTTCTAAAGAGCATCTCTATTATATGGACAGTTGTTCTAAAACCTTATGTCCCCACCTCAAACGTTTACGCCCGCTGCGTGCTGCAGGGAGCTCATCACACCCACCCCGTTCTGCCCGGGGTGCAGCGCAGCTGTAACTGAAGGAGGGGCAGCCGTGTACAGCAAAACGGTCGTGCCAGCCTGTGCCAGCGTAAGGAAACATTTCAGGATGTTCCCTCTCCTTATCCCCTGTCCAGGGTTATGCACAGCTACTAAAATGAATCAGCGCTACACAAAGTGCCGAGTGCCGGCACTGACACACCTGGTTCTCAGCGCTTCTCGTGCAGCTCAGGTGGTCGCACTTGGCAAAATGAGGTATCTAACAGGTTTCAGAGAGGTGGAGGTACCATGTATGTGCAAACCCCAGACTTGTTAACATCCCATCAATACTGTTGGCAAAAAAAAAAAAAGAAAAACTGGCATCTGTTCTAAATCAAAACAAGTATCTGTATGTCATGTTGCTGTTCTAGTATTATATAGCTTAACGTGACATTCCACAAAACTGAAATAGTGTGCTTTTGTTACTTACACATTTGGCATCTCTTAAATATGAAAGTTTTAAACTTTCAAGAACTGAAAATTAAAAACTGGTTAATTGAACTTTATATTAAAAAAACCAAAAATCACATTTTTTCAAGGATACTTCATACATCTGCACCATTTTGATGGTGAGCACTCAAATACATTTTAGAATTTACCCACAATAGTTTTGCTAATATAGGCACATAATGGCATGTAAACTACACCTGGCAACCAGAACAGCAAAGGCACAATCTGGATTTTTTTTTTTTTTTTTTTAACTTTTCAAGATGTTGGTTAATTTACAAAGAAAAATATTCTGTACTTCATGCAGAAGTATTACATTTGTACTTTATAGCACAGGACCATTACAGAACTGCTGTCATCTGATAAAATGGGTCATTTAAATAATTATAATAGAAAAAGATAGCAGCTCTTTGCACTGAGGAACTGAATTTCTAAACTAAAGGACAACATGTGCTCTCATCTGTCAGGCTGAGAACATCTGGAATCCTCTCTGGAGCTTCTTGTCTAGAAGAAGCATTGCCTGCACATTCCAGGAAGCTGTAAGTCTTCTGTCTTGCTCTTTGTTGTCCCACAGGTCACTTAACTAAGAACTCAAAAGTTCAGATGTCCGTAAAGCTAACTGTTGCTTCTCTAACACAAAAGTAATTTTAAAACACCAATGCAAGTAAGAACCTGACTGCGATCCTCTACGAATTGAGCCTATCCAGCTGTCTCCACTCCTGCCTGCAGACCCAACTGTGTGCGCTCCACGGGAATCCCCCCAAGCACAACAACTGCCTCCTCCCTGGGACACAGCATCAGGAAGTTTCAAACCAGAACACAGCCCTCAGCGACTCAAAGTGAAATCTAATGCAGTGACTTTGAAGTGTGATTTCTGCCCACAGCTTCAAGAATATGACAGTTCTGCATTTTACATAGAAACGTTACAGTTCGAGTAAGTAGAAAATTTTAGTTTACAAATGGAAAAGATCTTTCTATTACAAAAGACATTTCACGTAGTTACCTTAAATAGTTCTTATATGCACCATTCCACATTGTGGAAAAGCTGAAATATGCAGTCTGGACTCCACAAGTTAAAAAGAAAAACAGAGTTATATGTATTGGCACAAATACTTACATCTACATCTGTACAAAGTAAAAAAAGCTGACAACCCTGTCCTGCCAGCGCAGCGTGCTCAGCTGCTCTCCAACACACACTATCCTACGGGGCTGCCAACGAGCGACAGCAAGATGGGAACTTAGTCTGAAGAGCGTGGTGCCAAAAAGTTCCAAACTGCTTTGTCAGTCTCTGAACAGAGGAATCGGAAGTACATCCAAGGAAGTGTCAGTCCGCTCAATGCGCTCACAGCTGTGAGGTCACTGCAGCTGCACTCTGTACGCGCCAATCAGCAGCTTCACCTGGAAAAGCACACGGAGGTTTCATATAAAGACTGTTCCCATGTGACCACTGTGTTAAACACTTCTAAATAACATCAGAAAAAGCACAGAATTGCTAGTGGCTGAGAAAGAAAAAAAAAATTACGATCTACATTTCATAAAATCAGTTTATAGTAGCCCTCCTGGAATGTGAATGGCTTGTAACAGGACCCAAGTAGAACGCTCCTGCGTTAGGTGGTGGATGAACAACTGAGCCCCAAATCCAAACTAGACAGACACATCTACTTCCATCCAAACAGGACTTCAATGCCTTTTTTTTTTTGTACACAGTAAAACATTTAAGAGTACAAGTTTTAAATCTGAAGATGTAGAAAATGTACTGGTTTGTCTCCCAAGGATAAAACAAATGCTACAGGAACAGGATCTCCTATTCATCTTGCAACACGGGGTGGGACTACTGCCCACACCACCAGGCTACAGAGACTACGGGCAAGCAGTCTGCATTTCCTACTAGATGTTCTCCTAAAGACACAAGCAAAAATATCTCTATGCAGAAAAACCAACTGAGGCTCCATGTATCTGTTAATCATTCAACTCACAATGCAGATGGGGAAAACGTTTAGCTGTAACATTATTTTACCCCACTGCATGAATTATTCTGACTGCAGCTTAAAACCACTTGATGATGATAACTGACACCTTGGTGATGTTGGCAACATCCCTCAGTTCTGCCAATGCCAAGGGACAGAACTGGAACAGAAAGGAACTGGGATGAGGGGACAGTGGAGAGTCCTTGGCTTCACATTTCCAACACACAACCCGAAGCACTGAGATTTTAGAAGAGTTACTGCACAGCAAATTAACATGCACATTTAACTCTGAAAGTATTTTGTACCTTGGCAGTAGGAGCTTCCGCCAACCGTATGAAAAGCTTGTTAAGGCCTGCAGTAGGGCTGAAAGAATAAATAAAGTGACTATCCTAAAAGGAAAAAGAAAATGGATGAAGTTAATGGCAGGATATGGCTGAAAGTGCTATTAGTGGACTAATAGAACGTAACATTTTCACTATCCATTTTTTGAAAGTTGTGTTTACTGCAAAGACCCTTTGATGCAACCACAGAAAAAACAAGAGGACTTTAAAACTGCAGAATAATGCATTTAATAGATTTTAAAAAAAAATAATAAAACAAAGTTAATCATTAGGATGTAGGTTGTCAAATAAGAAATTGAGTCAAAAATTTGAGAGGCTAAGTGAATTTGAAAAATGAAGGAGATTTCAATTCAGAAAGACAGAGTCACAGAAGTGTTGAGGCTGGAGGGACCTCTGAAGGTCACCTGGTCCAACCCCCTGCTCAGGCAGGGCCACCTACAAGGGGATTGTCCAGGACTTTGTCCCTGCCTTTTAAGACATACATTTTTATGAAGTCTAGTACACATAAGGTTTATAGTTCCCTGATATAAGAAGAAAAATCACATTTCACTTTAGAAAACGACCTTATCATGATAAAATCGCCACTCATCATCACAACAGTCAAAATCAAAATTAAGGCACCAAGATTTCCCAGGCTGTTTCATAAAGCCTTTATAAAGCAGTTTTATAGTCAGTTATATGAAAAGATTTACCAAAAATACAGGGAGCTGGAATTTGTCGTTTAAAACCACAGCTTGTACACTGCATGGTCCACAGAGCCGAGCAATGACTTCTTTACCAAAGAAATTTGCATGGAAAACAAAGAGAAGAATTCCAGATCCTGAAAGGGAAGGCAATTCAGTTACATGAATTTGAAATGAGATCATGATTTGGAACAACTGCATACACTGAACCTCTGAAGGCAGTTAGGTACAAATCTAGGTACTGTATCGATACATTAAACCCCAACGGAGTATCAAAGCACATCCTGGGCCAGCACATCCCAGCACAGACCACAACAGACTCGGTGACTGACTTAAGGTCTTTTGGCAGCAGAAATAATTCTGTGTGGCTACTGGAAAGGAAAGCAAAACGCATACATCAGTCCTTGGTATGATTCACCTCTGTGCTTTTAGGTTTACGTAAAGAGCATTACAGAGCTGAATGTGGTTTGGGTTGTCTGTTCTCTTGGTAGAGGACAACTGAGTCCAGGCAGTCACAGATCTTTATGAACTGCACTGAAATGCTATAAGCAGCAATCTTCAGTACTCACAAATGCCTCAGTTTAATTCAAAAACTTCTTATCTAAGGTTCCTTAATTCTATAAAGGACACCTATAATCAATAACTGGAAGACTGGTATTACAACTCTTAACCAGAAAAACAGACAGACACAACCTCCTTCAGTCTTAGTTTAAGCAGTATTTCACTGTCATATTAATGCATTATTCTGAGAAAAATCAGCATCAGTAGATATCTCCCTGATACACTGTCCTGGTCTGAGCTAAACAGAACCAATTCTGTTCAGTGATTTTACGCTTCATCTCAGTCTCTTCTGAGGGGCTGCACTTTCTGAAGTTAACAGCGTGGTTTTGCAGACAGTGTGTGCTACCAGCAGCGATAACGCCTGATGCTCACAGTGACCGCCAGGGATCGGGATGCACACAGGCTCTTGCTGATACTCGCTCCCCTAGTGACCAAGGCCACTGCTGGCTCTTGTGTGCCACGCTGGGGGT
Organism: Apaloderma vittatum; assembly: GCF_000703405.1. Taxonomy (NCBI): domain Eukaryota; kingdom Metazoa; phylum Chordata; class Aves; order Trogoniformes; family Trogonidae; genus Apaloderma; species Apaloderma vittatum. The sequence goes on along the minus strand of NW_009703131.1, from coordinate 20,261 downwards.
GGGGGGAAACAAAAGGGGTCACAACGAAGTGAAAGGGTGCACCTCTGGTGAGGAACAGACAGCACAGGTGACCCAAATCAGACCAACCAAGTATTCCATTCCATATACATCACACTCAGGTTAAATCTGAGGACTATAAATTGGGAGTTAAGCTCTGTTTAATGGCTGCTCTCCAAGGAGGAGGACTCTGCCTGATCTTCTGCCTTTGAGCCCGATACGGAGTTCCTGAATCCAGCTCCCGTGTCTGGTTCCCCATTGCAGCTGAGCCTGGGGCTCCCCTGGTGCCGCCTGCTCTGCAGCATCAGTGGGGATTGCTATTGGGTGAGGGGGGAGCTGGGCTCGATATTGGTTTTGTATGTATTTTTATATCTTTCAATATTTTCTTATTAGTACTGTTGCCTTCATTAAAACTGTTTTTCTTTTCCAGTCCCTAAGCCTCTCTGCCTTACTCCCTTTTCCCCTTTGAGGTTATCAGAGAGCATCAGTCATTCATTTAATGGCCGGCCCAGCCCTGACCCTCAACACAGATTCAAAAGGTGATCACAAATGACTCAACTAAGCCAAGCATCAGAGATTCGTATCTGGATTCCTGAAAGAACAAAGAAACATTCTCAAGTATCTTGGAAATCTGATTTTTCAAAAGGTCCATGGGCAAACCAGAGTTGATTGATGTTGGCTTCTTTTCTGTAGTATTTCTGTTACGATAGGGCTGTGACTATATCCCGAGACTCCCGTGCATTAGGTACTGCCTACAAAACAAGATGATCCAAGGCAAGACTTTCTGAGTATGCTCTCAGACTAAATTTTTTCCAAAATTCTAAGGTAAATTACTCCTTTCTTATAATACCTGTCACTCAGCTAACATAACCTGCACAAAGCTAACACAACCCATGATCAAAGAAAATATTTTTTAAAAAAAATAAACAAACTTCACCCATGATGCATCAAAGTATCCCTGTTCTCCCTGTGCTGCAGAATCAGAGCCTCTTTCATGTAACATACTGCAGTAAGTCATAAAAATAATTTCACATAGTAGATACTTTAATACATACTTAAAAGGTGGTTTCTTTAAAGAAAAACAAAAAAGACAAAAAAAGACAGAAAAAGAATAGTGTATAAAGAAAAAAAAAACAACCACCACCACAACAAATCTCCTACCTTCTGGCACATTTTGCGGGGGGTTATAGTTAAAATCTGTAGAAAAGTCTGGCCCTTCACAGAGACGATGACAAGCAATTGGGAAGACTGGCTCCAGCAAAGCGAGACGAGCTTCAAAATAATCCCGAATGGTATCTTCTGCTACTCTTGAGAGCCTGAAAAACCCAACACACGAGGCCTTTTACTTTACTAGACACAGATTTAGTGAGGGCTGATGCAAAAAAAGGATTCCAGATCACCTGTCTGGATTCCCAGCTTTCTGGAGTGAATGCCTTCATCACTAGCACCTACACATAGATGAACCCCATGTCCCGATACTTTGTTAAGAAAACATTTCATCAGCGATCTGCTTGTGAAATTCATCCATCTGGTCCACAAAAGTAAAAGTATAAACAGCAAACAGTTCTCCTGTGTGGCTGATTTATCAACCTGACTGCAATACAACAGATAAATAAACAAGTAAGTCACTTTCTTATTTTACTGGCAACACTACTGGGAAAAGGCAGTTTCCAGTTAGCCAATAATGCAGTGAAAAAGTAGCAATACTACCATTAAATAGTCAAATTATGTTTCTTCCTTTGTTTTTTGGATTGGTAAGGGAGGATTTAATTTAAGCAAGCAGCCCACCTTCAAAGAGAGACCACATTAACCAACAGTATTTGGCACCTTTACAACCAGGTTACTAAGTAATCCTCTTCAGAAAGCTGTTCTGAGACAAATGGGTTTTAAACACTTTTGCAAGGTGAAAAGTCCTGACTCTCAGCTTTACAGCTTTTTAAGTAATTATTCAGAGCACACTTCCCCTCCATGCTAGCCAAGACGACCATCTGCAAAATCTAAAATTTCAGTGTTTGATCAGAAAGAAACCACAAGAATTGCCACAGCAAAGCAAGCCAGGAAGCCCATGTAGCCCAGTCTCCAGACACCAGACAAAGCTGTATTAAACATGGGAAATTAAATAGTTGTCTTTTTTCAGTACACTGTCCTAGTTTTCAGCAATCTGATTTAGAGGCATCCAAAACTAGACACTGCAGCCAAATCGCACCTCTCTTTAGATCTACTTAATCCCTTCTGAAATCCCTTGCATTTGTGACCACAGCATTCTGCAACAAGAAGATCCACCGTTCAGTTTTTCTGTTAAATAAAAATATTTCTCCATTTCAAACCTGTCAGTGTCACTTCAGCACCAACAACCCCCAGCAAAGCTACAGGCTTGGTGAAGAGCAGCTGGAAAGCTGCTGAGCAGGGAAGGACCTGGGTGTGTTGATGGACAGCATGAGCCACAGCAGGGTGCCCAGGTGGCCAAGAAGGCCAACGGCATCCTGGCCTGTATCAAGAATTGTGTGTCCAGCAGGAGCAGGGAGGTGATCACTTCTCTGTCCTTGGCACTGCTGAGGGCCACACCTCAAGTACTGTGTTCCATTTTGGGCCCCTTACAACAAGAAAGACACTGAGGTGCTGGAGTACGTCCAGAGAAGGGCAATGAAGCTGGTGAAGGGTCAAGAGCACAGGTTTTATGGGAAGCATCTGAGAGAACTGGGCTTGGATAAAAGGAGGCTGAGGGCAGACCTTACCACTCTCTACAACTCCCTGAAAGGCAGCTGTAGTGAGATGGGTGTTGGCCTCTTCTCCCTAGTGAACAGTGAGAGGGCAAGAGGGAACGGGTTCAAATTGGGAAGGGAAGTTTAAATTGGATATTAGGAAAACCTTCTTCACCAAAAGGGTGTTGAAGCATTGGAATGGGTTGCTGAGTGAGGTAGTAGAGTCACCATCCTTGGATGTGTTTAAAAAACTGCTGGATGTGGCACTTCAGGAGGTGGTTTACAGAGGAGGAGGTATATAACAAGAGGTATATAACAAAGAGCAGGCTATAACAAGAAAACACTCCTTTTAGCTTCTATCTGCTCAGGACAGAAGTTTGATGCAGTGATCCACAATACCTCAGACAAGTTTTACAGTGCACTGAAAATACTGGCATCGGAATGCTTTCCTCCCAGTATGAAACTGGATCAAAACACACTAGTTCGGCAAAAATCAGCAGCACAAAGTCTGGCTGGAAACCAGTCACTACTGGTGTACGCGCAGGGTCAATACTTGGTCCAGTCCTTTTAATCATGACCTGGATAACAGGTGATGAGACAGAACTGGGAAGAGAGGCTGATGCACCAGGCGGCCATGCTGCCATCCAGCGAGACCTCAACAGGCTGAAGAAGTGGGCCACCAGGAACCTCATGAAGCTCCTACACCCGGTGAGGAACAACCCGAGGCACTGGGACATGTCAGTTGGGAGTCACCCAACTGGAAAGCAGCTTGACGAGAAGGGTCCTGGTGAACACCAGGCTGAACATGAGTCGGCACTGTGCCCTTGCTCCAAAGGCGCCTCCTAATGGTATCCTGGGCTGAATCAGGCAAAGGAGCGGGTCAAGGGAGGTGATCCTTCCCCTGCACTTATCCCCAGTGAGACCACACCTAGAGTACTACATCCAGTCCCAGGCTCCTCACTGTAAGAGAGACATCGACATGCTGGAGGGAGTCCACTAGTAACTATTTAAAATAGAATATTGGCAGTACTACAGCACGTATCAGTGACCATTACAAGGCAGTTTCGGTCAAGACAGATTTAGGATGCTAGCTGATGGGAAACACAAAAGATCAGAGACAGAAAAGAGATTGAGTTGGACTCCAAACTACTTGTCTTCTATAATATAGATAAGTCTTTAGGAAAAAATCATCATAAAACAAAAAAAGGATCTTGCACTGAGATGGTGTTCTTCCAGCACTAACTATATGCGTTCAGTTTAAAATTGCACCTGCTGCAGAGTCTCCTCCAAGTTTAGAGATTGCTGGTTATGATTTTCTGCCCTGATATGAGGACTTGGAGGTATTAGGTTAATGACTGGATTCAATGACCTTAAAGTCTTTTCCAGTCTAGGCAATTCTGTGATTAACTATCAATAAGCTTTGAAACTGACATTTAAAGAACTTGCTCCTTCTCTTTATGTTTGTCTCCATTTGGCACCCACATTCATCAGCTTGGTATATTTTTATGACATGAACACTTCACATATCACATACACAGCACTGCTCTTCAGTCATTGTTTTGCACAATTAAGATTATTTCCACCATTTACTGGCATGAAAGCTTTTCCCCTGGCACTCTCACCTCCCAGCTGACATTTAACACCACTTCTATTTGCCTGCAGTGACTTTTCATGGTGTTTGTTTGGTGTTTTTGTCTTTTATGCTTTTTACCAAGGTATTTTACTTGGCATGCCCCAATAAGAGTTTACATTCCACTGTCCAGTGGTACACACTATCTTCCCAATTGCTCTATGTCTGGTTCAAGGATTCTTTCACTTCCAGTAACTCCCATGTTCTCCTTTCCATCTTTTTACTCAGTGTTTCATCAAGTGTCTGCTAATTCTCTTAGCTCACACAATTTTCCTCTCACATTTGAGTTAGCTTTCTGCCCAAGTCAGTTGTTTTCTTTCCTGAAAATCTCCCTCTCTTCCCCTTGACTTAAACCCAAAACTGCCGTGCCTAATACAGTAAACTTCACCAGAACAAACCTAAAAGTACAATTTACTCACGTTTCCAAGTGACTCTTGAGTTGCTCATACACCAGCACATTATTACATTGTTTAGCAAAATGCAGTGCACTGTTCTGATGCTTTGACAAAATGTTACAGTCTGCTCCGCTTTCAATCATAAGCCGCACTATATCGGAATTCCCTCTTTTACAGGCCTGTGCATAAAGCGAGAAGACGACAATGATAAATCCCCCGTTAGAACAGAGCATAACACTGGAGTAAGTAGAACTGCAGAAATTAATTAAAATCCAACATTACTTACATTCAGAAAAAAAGTTCATCTGTTTGCTGTGCAAATGCTAACACAGCTCAGAACTCGGGAACACACTCCATAAATATTTTATCTTTACCCAGGTAATACTACACACCTGGCCCTACAGAAGCAGCAACACTCAGGATTACCAAGGGGACTTAATTAAAAAAATAATAATTAAAAATAGACAAAACAAACTACAGCAGTTCTGTGAAAACATCTAATCTCCTGGAATTCAGTAACTGTAAACTATCTTGCAATTGTTTACCTGAATAAACGGTTTTCTGCTGAAGTATTCAGAATCCCTAAAGTAATACTTCCAAGTACCTGTTTCTAGGAATCTCAGCTCAAATGGTACTTCTGGCATGCAGTAAATTACCATAATTTGACCCAAATTTTTATTTAGCTATGTTAGACAGCCACTGCTGCCATTTACCTCTGTCTATGGCTGTTCAATGTTACTTAGAGCAAGAATTTCAAGGCATGTCAACTGAAGACTTGACAAAAGCACAAGAAAGTCTGAAGAAAGTTTTACACTTAAGAATGCCAACATATGCTCTTGGTCGCTTGTTTTCAAGTGCTTTACTTCGTCAAATTAGGGAAAGGCACAAGAGATAAAAATTTCTATCTTCATGAGAGCTTTCAGAAGTTAACTTCTGAAATTTGTCTCAGCTCTGAACTTCCAACTTGTGCTTTCAATCCATCACCTTCCATAAGTAAACCCACTGCCCATCCTCCAAACAACAAACCCACAAAACCCACACACCCCCTGAGAAAAAGGAATTAAGTGCCAAGACTTCTTCTCTTCCCCCTCTTCTTTTAAAAAACATCATCCAACTTCTAAGGTTAAGTAAGAGTGACTTGATAAACACATTTATATATGTTTATCCAAGCATGCCTAAACTTGTTGCAGTAAGTTACTGGAAATTAAGACCCTACTCTTTGAATCTGCACAGCAAAACAAGTATCTGGAATAAGTCACTGTAGCTGCCAATTAGAAAGTATGTACAGCTGTGAATCAAATAACAAAACCTTTAAAAACAATGACGGTCAAAACTGAGGTTCATGGATACAGCCAAATTATGAAAACATTTTGTACTGAGGGGGCTAAGGAAATCAAAAGCGTGTTATTTTCTTTACAGAAAATGTGAATTCCCCACACTTGTTAAGCTTTGCAGATGACAGAAAAGAAACAATACCACATCGCCTTGGACAGAAAGGCTTTTCTAATCTCTTCTGCAAATAACTGCCCTAAACACTCTCTATAAATATAGCAGGTTTATCAGGAAGTAGAAATTTGGTGAAATTATTTATTATAAACAAAAGAAAAAGAAAAAGAGGAGTGCAGACTGTTCTAAGGGTCTTGGAATCTTCACATTACCACTAAACTAAAAAATTCCTTGGTGATGGGGTAAGTAAAGGTGCAGAAGAGGCCGTGGGAAGGAGACCAGTTATTTTACCTCTGCCCTGCAATGAAACAATAAAAGTCAACCACAGCAACACCCAAGTAAAAGATTCTCCTTTCTAGGACTTCTCTCTTCCTACTGACTAGATTATTTAAGACAACATCTGCATTTCTTTGAACCAAACAACAGAAGTAGATGAGCCACATTCAGCACTGTATGCTGATGGCATCTGCATTTATTGTTAAGATACAACAGTTCATTAATAAAATCCATTAAGAAATTGCCTAGAATAACTGAGAGTAGTATTTGCATTTCAAATACAGTACATGTTCCCTAAACTAATTCTACAAATATGCTTTTATGTTTTATTAGTTTACCAAAAGCATTTACTACTAAACTGTGCCAGGACAAACACTGAATTTACCTTCATTAAAGCAGTTTCACCACTGCTCTGCTGCATGTTCACATATGCCCCAGCTTCCAGAAGAATAGCTACTGTTGTTAGAAAATTCTGAAAAAAACCAAATAAATCACAAAACCACAAGACAAGTAAGTAGAAAAATATTCTGTTTTTGTTTCAGAATACGTGAAATTTATCTAAAATCCATCTGTAAAATCCTAAGCACGAGGCAGGACACATGACACAACACAGCTTTCTCCCATGGCTAATAAAGAGCAGTTCAGACTCAGGCAAGCAGATCACCGTTAAGTACTTACAATTCTTAGTTTCTTCTACATCTAGTAACAGTGAACAAGAAGAAAACAGTATGTTTGCATTAACCACCAAACTGGAATCAAGCTCCCTCTTGGCCTTTTATCTACTGCACACAGGAGAACACACGAACCAACCAGGCCAAAAGACTGCACTCAGGAAACATCTAACTCTCTAGTCCAGTTTGTCTTAGGTTGAGAAGAGCTTGCCACCGGCTCCATCTCCCAACTCTCAGACAGTAAATCCTACTTAGTCAGAGATTTGTTCTCAAGGCCTCCCAAGTTTGGATCCTGTGTAGCCAGAGAATGTAACAATCAATTTTATCACATGAAGTCCACCCTCTGTTACAAATTCAGAGAAATCCTTTGCCTCCACTTTCCCTCTAGGGAACCTATGATGATATTCTCTCCTGAGGGTAGGGTTTTGTGATGAGAATTTATACTACAGCTGCTGAAGCTAAGGCCCTCTTGTTACAGTGTACCTTTCAAGGCATCATCCAAGTGAAAAAACCAACTTGTGCCATTTTCAGATTAAAAGAGCCAAGAACCACAAATACAATAACCAAGCCAACCTTTTCAGCTGCATGTATCAGTGCAGTTGTCCCATTTTTCTGTCTACCATTAACTTTAGCTCCTTTCCTGATTAGGATCCGGAGAAGGTCATCGTGCCCACCAGCAGCAGCCAGCATTACTAAGGTCATTCCACTTGGGTCCTGAAACAAGAATCATTGCCATTTTAAAAAAACAACTAAAAACCAGAAAACAAACCAAACAATTACCAAATACACACACCAAACAAATACCAAATCAAGATAAATCAAAGTGGCGTGACAAACGCTGCAGGGTGTTTTAACAGGTTTCACAAAGATCGTCCTCCCTGACAAAAGAGTTCACATGTACACAGCTTCCAGATACCAACAAACTATCACCTCCCACTTCTCTCGTCCACGGGTCTCACGCTCTGAGCCCTGTAATCTGCAAAGCCTGTAACATTCTGAGGACCAGGTTGCGAAGGAGAAAAACCAGAACGAGCCAGGAAGGCAGCAAGGTACTGAGTGTGGGGAAGGCAGCAAGAGAGTGGAAAAAGAAATCAGCAGCTGCTGGAGGAAAACCACAGCAGCTGAGATCTGCTGGTTTGGAATTTTATCAAAGTATGAAGGGACTTCCCTGACTGGCCAGTCTCCTCACTGCTTCTTGTGCTTTCCATCAGACACTACAATTCAGACAACACATGCTTGCCTCATTTGGCATCTTTTCTTCTACACTACAGAAGCTGCAGCATAACGTATAGTTCTCAAAATGCTACATAATACAAGTACACAAGATTGCCAGTGAAAACACTGATACTGGAAATTGTAATCTTCAAAAATGGAACTTTAACAGGAAAAATAGATCCCTGAAAGAAAAAAAAAATTAAGAACACAGCTGATGAAGAACTAGCAGGAAACTAATTCTTCATGGAGTGAAGTGGTCCTAGTTTGTCAAACAGAGTACTTGATTTTTTTTCCCCCCACATATAGATGTTTTACACAGTTTAGCCACTTGACCTTATGGTTATCATCATTTTTTATACCATGTAAAGTTCTAAATTTCATATTTGGTTAAACCCAGTGGGCAAATCTGCTGCAAATGCAGCTACTGTGATGCTCCTATCACATTTTTTTTTTTTTGGAAAAAATGGGTAACAAAGACTGAAACCTCAAATTCCAGACTCCCATTTCTCACCTTATAGGGTTTTTTCCAAGTTGAGACAGAGATCTGCTACTAGCAAGATGGGAAAACTTTTCAAACAATCCCAATTTGTACTCTTCTATCCCCTATGCCCCCCAAATACTTCCACTGCAGGAAAATTACCTCTTGATCAAGATTATAGTCCTCATTTGAAGAAAGTGCCATCTTTACTGTCATATAATCTCCACTTTTAACAGCATCCCTCAGAAGAGCTAGAAAATAAATTCAATGCAGTTATAGGGTGTTACACTTTTAAATGCCAGCCAAGAAATATCCCTTCCTTCCAGCAACTACTCACCACTTGATATTGGTTCTGTGGACACATGATTCTCATCTTCTCCATCAAGATGCTTCTGAAAGTCTTCTAGTGTCAGCCATTCTAACTGCATGTCCATACCCAAACTCAAGACTTGTTGCTTGCCATCTATCACGTATTTGATTTTATGGGAGAAAAAATGTAAAATAAGTAAACAGTAACCTAACTTCCAAACCACTCATTCCTTCAATGATCAGCAGCCTAATATACCATTATTCACTCAAACAGACTCTCAAGTCAGCATTGAATGGTTCCAGACAACGAAGGTTACGTTACAAACAGATGTAAAACACTTTTACTCGAAATTAACTGTTTATTTGTTGTAATAAATTTGGCTGGAGACAGGAGATAGAGAACACTCCGCATTACTGTAACAGCAGAAACATGCCGGAAACACACCGAAAAGTTATCAGTGAGTTTCAAGAGAAAGCATCATTTCAGCCTCCTATAGAGACAAGAACTGGAGCACTGAAAGATGCAAGTAGGACTAAAGAAAATATTAACTGCTAGTACTCAACTTCCCCCTGCATTTGTTTCTACTGCTCACCAGAGTTCTCCATCTGACACACATCCACCACTTCTCGATCACCTTCTGCAGCAATGTAAGTCCATGTATTTGTTTCATCTCTTATGCTCCTCCTTTCCTTGTACACCTTGCTGTCTTTCGATTTTAGTTCTTCTATGAATTTATATTCTAGTGAAGATTCCTCTCTTTTGCAGTTATTCTCAGAATATTCACTTTTTTCTTCTGAAGCTACGTTTAGCAAGATGTCCGTAAAACCTAGAACATTAAGACAGTTACCAAAAGTGACTACTTGAGCCACTAAAGACTATTACATAACAAAGTTTAAGTGAGTGACAAGAGTCCAGTTAGTAAATGTCTGTTCTTTCTGTAAGTTAATCATTGCCAAACTGTAGGAGCAAGCTTAATAACATAAGTCAAAAGCTGTGGAGAACTAGTTCACCTCCAGCTACCCTGGCAAGTCTGAGTTCTGAATGCTTTCAACACAGTACTACCTTCTTTTTAAGAAAAGCAGTTTTGAATTATGTGTAAATTACTACTTTGAAAATATGGTTCAGTATCTGTGACGAACAGGTAAAGGACACGTGCTGTACAAGGAACAATAATTAATCATTCTGTTACTACTTAAGCACCTGTGCTACTTTCAGTGGAAGATGTTTCTCTAGCAACAGCTATTAGAAGCATCACAGCTCCTCCTATACCCATTCACAACTATCAAAGGTGGAGCTACCTAGTTTTCCTCAGCTCATTCTCAGAGTACTGTGGGAATTTATCCTGCGTAAAATCACCCAGAAGTTGACTGTGATCAAGAGCGGTAACATTAATAATCCATTATACTACTAAGAAGAGAAGTACAACCTAGACATTTTTCTTCATGTATCAACCAGTTCTGGTGATACTTTAAGGGTTGTATAATATACCTCATTGCTGTGGCTAAAGCAAGAGGCAAGAAGTTTGGCTGAGGGGAACCTCTACTGGTTTTCCTAAACATACAAAATGTTTATTCACCAGGTGATCAGAACAATTCTGGAAACTGCCAACAGTTGGGTGAACTACTCTGAAAAAAGATTACTGTTACAAGCTATAGAAGCATAGTTGACAATATTAAATGAAAAAGGGCAAAATCTTGTCTACAGAACACTAGAGACTTCTCTACACTTCCATGCTTCATATACAGAAATACATACAGCATTCCTACACAGCGTATATTAAGAAAGCTATTAAATAGCAGGCTTTTGCTTCCTAAAATAAAAGTAGGAATTCTTGGTCTTGGTACGTGTTTCAAAACTATACAATATCTGCTCTTTTAGAAATCAGGAGAATATCCTGAAGGATCTTTCCCCTCTCTCTTTTAAGCAGTTAACACTTACTTTTTAGGCTCTTTTGTTCTTTTCTGCACTTTTCTTCTTTTTCAGACTCTTTTTTCTGAGATTTTTCTTTTGTTTCAGTTTTCTTTACTTCTTTCTCCTGAGACCAAAGATCAAAGTGGCAAATGAAAAATAAACTTCTTTCAACACTCTGATGACAAAATATATATATAAAATTAATACTACAGAAACCTGTACATAACAGACTTGTGGACATTTCTAAGAAACAGATGAGCTGTGATTTCAGTCTGTGAAGGCTTCTTCCATAAGAGAAGTGGTGTTATTTCCAAAATAACCCAACTTCAACAAGCTACTTTATGGCATGAGGTGTAGAAATGCCAAAACCAGCATTTTGAAGGTAACTCAAAACAATGAAATTTGTTTGTTCCAAATACTGAAGCTGAATAGAACGTAATTATTTCAATGTATTTAACACTTCTGTAGCATACTCAAAGCAGTTATGATAGCCCTGACTTGAACCTTCACTGAGAAAACTTGTCATTTGTATGCAGAACGTTCCAAGTTTTCCAGTTTATGCGTACAGAACATTATGGCAACCGTCATTTGAAAGGAACCCACACTCAGAGAAATCTACCGAACTCCACCATATCTACACAGATTGAATTTAGCAATACCCAGTATCATAGAAGAAATGTGTGGTAAATGGAGATATATAATCCAATTAATCAAAACAGAATTCAACTGCCTACAGCAAAGGTTGCCTTTCTTCTCATCTAATCCTCTCTCCATTCAACCAGCAAATTCCAAACTGGTGAGTAGGTGAGACAAGGCTCCTTGGCATGGCTTTGCACCAGCTCCCGACACCAACCCGGCGCATGGAATAGCACTGGCTTTCTGAAAAACTGCTTCAAAAGACGTCCCCACAAGAAATGCAGACTTAATTTATCATTAAACGCAACCACTTCTTTGGTGTAGGAAAAAAAATCAATTAAAATAGATGAATTTGGTGTACCATAATGTGTTAGCAGAGCTGAGACATTTAATCATCTTTCTCAGTCTCTCCCCACAAAATCTCAGCTTTGATCACTGACAGGATTAACCAGTAGCGCAGACAAATGTTAATCCTGGCAGATACCCAGCATTCAGGAGCAGACCCATAAACTACTAAAGGTATTAGCAGATATTTGCCACACAGAAGGGCTGTTAAAATCAGAAATCCTGAATTCTATTCCAGATTTCCAATACTGATCAGATGCAAAATGTACACTTCACATTTATCTTTGGAGATAATTGAATGGAAAGAATGGAAAGAACTGACTCTAAGCAGAGAATACTGTTACTAGTACAAATTGACACAAGTGTTCCATAAAGAAAGCTACCTAAGGAAAGTCAGGTAGCTGAAACATACACGATGATTTTATTTGAAAAAAAATAATCTGCTTGGGCCAACAATTTATTGAAGCCAAAAAACCTCCAGAACTCTCCACCAAACCCACTCATGTAAGTCATCCACAAATACTCTGGAGAATAACTAACCAGTTACAGAAAACATGGTTTAAGCCTCCTGGAATGAAAAAAAACATAATTAAAAAAAAAAAAAGAGCAAAATGCCTTCCTTGCTTCCTCCGTTACCTTGGAGCACGACCTTCCATGGAGCACGACCATCAGACAGGTACACAGAAAACCTACTGAGAGGGCTGGCTAAAGAGCCATAAGCAAACCGACTTTCACCTGTTGCTGACTTCTTTGTGTTTGAGGTGACAGATTTTTTATACTACTGATAAATAAAACAGAAACCCCAAGATTTATCTGATTACCGTCATTGATGTCTCTTTTCTATGAATGCTATAGCCTTGAACTACAAGAAAATACTTGAGTAATAAATGGCCATATCATTTCAGTTACCTAATGAACTTTTTGAAACTAGGCTATGCCTGATAGCAATTTCTTAGCCATGCTTGTAAAACCTTTTGCCACTAAACTCCTTCAAAGCAACTATTTTATTTATTATTCTACTCCAAGATCTTTCCACATAATTAACCCCAAAATCAACTTCCTTACGTTTAAAGTGGCTCCTCCACACAATCTTAAGCAGGGGACCACAGCTGAACCTACTGAAGAAACTTGCCGCCATGGAACTGTGGCCTCAGAAGTTGGATATAACCCACTAAGTATCAAGGTATTTTGGCTGCAATTCTGTTACAAACCAGAAAGGGCTTTCCCTAAGCAGCCAAAGTTTTATGAACTACAAACTGTATTAGAATAGTCTGAAGCAGCTGAAAGAAATTTTATTCTCAGAAACATTCCAGAAATATTTTTTCCATTAGTTTTTTTCTTTCACCTTTACTATCCTGCTTTTCTTAAACCACTACTGTATTAAATAAGGAAAAACAAATATTCCAGTATTTGCTTAGCTTATTTCTTAGAACAGGTACAACATTCGTAATTAATACAAAACCATGTCATAAAACTAAGCATTTTCTGTAAGCGCTCCAGGAATTCTAACAAGACAAGCCAGCAGCACAATTATCTGGGAGACCTGGGTTTAGAAATGATTTCAGCATTCCAATTCTCAGGCAGGTGCTAACAGATGCCAGGTATAATGGAGTGGCTGGCTTTCAAGAGAGACCAAGTGCATGTTTTAGTTCAAAAGTGCACTTCATTGCGCAGTGTTGGATCAGCAGTCGTTCAACTGAATGACTTACTCTCGAGTAGAAAAAAGTCAAAGCAAGGCAGCTGTCGAAGGTGGGGGGAAACAAAGGTGAATAATGAGAGCATGCTTTGGAGAAACAATAAACTTCATTCTAAGCACACATAACAAACAGAAGAACATGCATACTTTCATACTTAAAGACACTCTTCTCCTGATGCATGCCCTCTGCTATGGTGTTCAGATCCAGGAATTTTTCAGTCTCTCCTAGACATTGTGCGGAAGGCCTCTCTTTAGCTTCACCCAGCTCATTATCTTTCCAATCAGCCATCTTTTCAGATATCTGAACCTCAAAGATGTTTGATTTAATCCCCAATCCCCACCCCAATGCCTTAACACTGCTTACCTCCCCAGGTGAATCAGTGGACTTACGCCCTCTCTCATCAGTGCTCAATTTCAAACCCTTCTGCACTGGTGACGTAACAGGTGACACTTTCTCCAGCTCTCCCCGTACCATTTTTAATTTTTCCTGACTTTTCTGCTTTTTGTGCAAGCTTTTCTTCTCTGAATAGCCATCTTGAGTTTCCACTTTTTTACCTTCCTCTTTACAATCTTCCGCTTTCTGAATTTTTTTCTTCTTTTTTCTAACTTTATTATCAACACTATCATCTTCATTACTTGCTGATTCATCAAGTTGTCTATCAGTGATAGAATCTCTTTCAGCAATTTCTTGTTCCAGGCTCTCTTCTCCACTTACTACCTTTTGCTTCTCATCCTTATTTTCAGAATTTAAGTCTGAATTTTCAATATCAGTTCCCTGAAAAAATACATCATCTAGAGTACTTGATTCTGAGTCAAACTGAACATCGCCATGCTTCTCCTTCCGTGATTTTTTATTTTCTTTAGAGTCCTCTTTAGATTTTATTTTTAAATCTTTAACTTCTCCCTTCTTTTTCTTGATTTCTTTAGTATCTTCTTTCCTTTGCTTCTTTGGGTCCTTTGAATCCTCCTTGGTTTCTGAAGTCCTTTTTTTCGGTTTTGAATCTAAAACCAAAGTATCTGAGGAATTTTCACATTCTGTTCTGGGTTTTTCTTTGAGTTTTGCAGACTTAGATTTTTTCTTCTTCAGATCATCTGAACTTCGATCCTCTCCATCTTTTGACTTCTTCTTTTTCTTCTTTGGTGAAACATCATCTTTCGTTTCACTTTGCCAGTCACTGTCAGATTCTGCTTCAAATACATCATCGTTTAGAGACAGTTTCTAAAAGATAGGGATAAAAACGAAAATATTTCTCTGTTAAACTGAATCACTTTGGTGTAAAAATTGGTAATGGTGGTGCTCGGGAAATGCAAATTTTTAAACACTTTAATCTTTTTAACGCTGCAAGCATCATTTCTCATTGCCAAACTATAAAATCTGTAAGTAAAATTCTAGCTCACTTATCTAAATTACATTACTAACTGCCTGGATGAGAATCAATACATAAAAAGTCAGGTAAACCAATCAGACATACAACAACCAGGCTCCAGAACAGAACAAAATCTGAACTATCTTACATCAAAAACAATCAACCTGATTTTGTAAAAACCTATACATTTCCCAGAAGTAGGGTACCAGTTCTCAAAAACTATTCTTACGCTTCAATTTCAAACTGAGCAGTTAAAAAAAGAAAAAGCCATATGCTGCCTTCTCGCAATTAATTTTACGTACTTTTACCTTACTAAATTTAATGCCTAGCATGCAAAAATTCACCAATCTGCTATATAGAACAGGAGGGTGAATCGAGCGCTGCCCAGCTTCACTGGCAAGACATGCACATGGGTAAGGAAAGGCAATTACGCGGTCAAAACCAAACTAAAATGACCATACATAATTTATCGAGTCCCATTAAAAACTGAAATAAAGTTTAAATAGATGTACAGTCTACAAATAAAGCTGCAAATCAACAAAAATATGTCTAACTAGAGAGCAGCAACAATGTTCAGTTTCACATGAAACAACACACTTGTACAACGAAGAGATTCTTTAAGTCTTCTTAAATCCACATCCCAAATGTTTTCTTCTCTTCCCCCCATCACTAGAAGAGCCCAGATAGGAAACACATCTTCAGTGGAAGATGCTGGAAGGTGAAACACACCTGTATGTCTTTTTTAACAGGTTTAGGCTTATTGTCCACGATTTTTTTTCTGAATTCAAGCAGCACTTCTTTGCAGTCTTCCAAATGAACTTCTGGTTCCCAGGTATCATCATCAGAGGTATATCCTTTCCACCGTACTTTGTAGAGAATTTTACCCTGCAAGAAAAAAACCCACAACATTTAATATAATACAGCATAGTATTGCATCATCTACACAATTCTTGGGGATCTCAGAGGATACGTCATTTTATGTATACAGAAATTAATATAACACTAGTTCAACCCAATGTTACCATAAAAAAATCCAGAATTATTTCCATCTGCATCACATACTGAACTATGAAGGTTGTAAAATGTTTCAGTAGTTGGAGTGGTCTTATCTAAAAAATTTTTATTATCTCAAATTTCTTCAGAACCACAGCTACAATGTACAACTGATAATTTCCCAGCCCTTTTAACTAAATAGATTTTCTGACAGTTATGAAAGTTGGTGGGGTTTTTTTTACAGTTTTAGTATTTCTTCCATAAAGATTTCAAGCTCTAAGTTGCTTCTCTTTGTTGAAGAAAATTATGTAAAAATCTTCAGATTTACAATTCACCAACACCATTCACCTAGCTATATGCTGGAATTTCTAACTTGTTAGATTTGTATTCAATGACATTTTTGAAAAACTGAAATACCAAAAATTAGAAAATAAAACAAACAACACCAATGAGATCAAGTTAAACCTAGAAACAAATCTGAGTGTGTGCAACTCAGTGGAATTAAGTTACAAAGATTTTGGTAAAAAATTACATATGAAAGCTCTAGACCAATTGTTTCAACAGTGTTTAACTTCACCACAGCATGAAATTATACCTTTTAGTCTCTATTAGCAAGGGTTTCACCATTTAAAAAAAAAAAAAAAGGCATTTCACCAAATTCTCTCTTGCCTTTCTCCTAAATAATCTGAATCCTTCTGTTTCTCATGATGGACTTCTTTCTTGCTGAAATAATTGATTGATAATGCTCTGAGAGATCCTACACTGCTAACCAAGCCTGGAGAAGGAAAGCTTCAAAAGAACTGCCATTTGACACTTACTATTAATATGTATTTATATGCATTTATACCCATAAATTTACATTTTTGCCTGAGTACCATTAACTTTTAACCAAGTATATACATATGTCATTGAATTTTAGCAATGAACTGTACTTGCAGTCTTCTGCATTTTGCTTCGCAGACATATAAATAAATATTCAGATATATTAGTATAATACTACTTGTCTTATAATTTAGCTTAACCATACACCCTTGATTTAGGAAGTAGTTTTCAAAATCATGATCACCTGTCTCTCTCTCTTCTAATGGGGTTATTCATGAAGTAAATGACTAGTAACTCTCTTATTACAGTCACAGAACAATTTAGGTTGTAGAGGGATCTCCAGAACTAACAAACAAAACGCCCTGCTCAAAGCAGTGCCAACTAGATCATGCTGCTCAGGTACCTGCAAAGCCAAGCATATCATATCTATTCAGATTTCCCTGTGTTCCACCTTGTGTCCACTGCTTCTCTCATCCTTCCACTGTGCACCTCTGAGAAGCACCTGGCTCTGTCCTCCCTAAAACCTCCCATCAAGTAGATATAGACACCACTACAATCATTCCTGATTCTTTTCTGATGGCAGAGCAAACCCAGCTCCGTCAGCCTCCTGTGCTCCAGCTAAAGTGTCTTGGTAACCCTTCACTCCAGTATGCCCACATCTTTTCAGTCCCAGGGAGCTCAGAACTTGACACAATACTCAGGATGCATCTTCGCAACGCTGAGAAGAGAGGAAGGAGCATCTCCCTGGACCTGCTGGCTACACTCTTGGATACTCTTGGCCTCCTTCACTGCAAGAAGTGCTGACTCAAGTTCAGCTTCCTCATCTGTGGGGACTCCCAGCTCCTTTCCCACAAATTTGCTTCCTAGCCAGCTGCCTGTCACCTGTCTGGTGGTACTGCGTTATGTCATTTCAGATGCAGAACGTCAGATACAGCTGCAGAGTTACTGTTACACCCTTATTAACTCAGGTACAAAACGAGTTAGAAGACCATTCTTTATTTCATCCAGCTTTCTCAATTAAATAAGTTTAATGCAAACATAAGACTATTTGGCTGTTGAATCCAACATCCAGTACATGGAGAATGATACAAAAATGCAGCTTAAGCAAAGGCAGATCAATCATCATACTAAAGATACATACACAGTCTTACACTCACCTGTCAACATTACTTTACTCAATACTGTTATGTTTTTCCTACGTGACACTTAGAAATAACAGAACACTTCCAAACTTTTTTATACTGCTGTAGCTTCTACAAAAACTAGTGACAGGCTAGAACTAACTCCTTTGCAAAAAGGTATCACCATGTTATTAAAGAGCAGAGTTAAGGTTACCCATTTCTACCAAGGAATGTTATAATTTGCATGGGAGTCTGTTGTTTTACTAGCATTACAGTGCAGTATGAAAGGCCTTCTACATATACTGAAAAGAAACATTTCCAAATTTTTATTGCTTTTTCTCTTAAGCAGGATGTGCTATTGCTTCATTTAAAACCAAACTCCCCAGCCCACGCCCATCTCAGGAGCGCTCTCTCTCACGCTACCACTACTACCAGCTCCAGCACCATCAGGATTGTGAATGAAAAGAGCTTCTCTGTGCAGGGCTCTCCGGATCTCTCACTTCTGAGATCGTGACACAGGAACATACCAACTGGCTTTACGCTGTGCTGGACAGTGATTGACTTTTTATCTGCCTGGACTTTGTATTAGACTTGGAAACCTGTGACCTGAGAACCACTAGTCTAAATCAGACCACATAAAATATACTCTGCTGAACGTAACACACACCTTCTACCAGCCATTTCAGAAGTTAGGACTGCGAACACTTGAGTATCTGTCTTGCCCTGTATTTCTGAAGGACAGCCGCCACTGCAGAGCAACAGCAAGGTGACCCGATACAATCAGCCCACGCCACAAAGCTACAACCAACACGCCCCAGGTAAGGCACGCACATACAGTAAAGCTGCAGGTGCTCCAGCCTGGAAACCCACAGCTCAATATGTGCTGCAAAACGGGCTACTCGGAGGACGACCGAAAGAGGGGATGTAACACACCCTTTCACCAGCACGTGCCAGTCGCATTTTTAAGAGGTGTTTGATGCATTCTGGTACTTTAGAAGAGTGTGGGATGGTATGACTCCCATCCCCACCAATAAATCACAGAATGTCAGGGGTTGGAAGGGCCCTCAAAAGATCATCTAGCCCAGCCCCCCTGCCACAGCAGGATCACCTACAGTAGGTCACACAGGAACGCGTCCAGGCGGGTTTTGAATGTCTCCAGAGAAGGAGACTCCACAACCTCCCTGGGCAGCCTGTGCCAGTGCTCTGTCACCCTCACAGTGAAAAAGTTTTTTCTAGTATTTTTGTGGAACCTCCTATGTTCCAGCTTGTACCCATTGCCCCTTGTCCTGTCACTGGACACCGCTGAAAAGAGCCTGGCTCCATCCTCCTGACACTCCCTCTTGACGTATTTATAAACATTAATGAGGTCACCCCTCAGTCTCCTCTTCTCCAAGCTAAAGAGACCCAGCTCCTTCAGCCTTTCCTCATAAGGCAGATGTTCCACTTCCTTCATCATCTCTGTGGCTCTGCACTGGGCTCTCTCCAGCAGTTCCCTGTCTCTCTTGAGCTGAGGGTTCCAGAACTGTACACAATATTCCAGATTTTAAGTTCCACTGGCAGAGAGAGCATGGAGAGAAAGGAATGCCCTTGTTTTCAAGCCTGATTTCTTATTCTGACCAACATTTCATACAGACAAAGCTACAATTACTGTATTATCTTAGGATTATTGCAATTATTGTATTATCATATGATGCTTAAAGCCATCAAGATATCTCAGCCAAGATACAACCTCATAACGACAGCATCACAAAGACAGAAGAAGTTCTTGATTTGAAGGTTCTTCAACCTAGGGCTTTCAAAAGCCTGTTGTTTTGCACTCGACAAGCAGAATTCTACGCTATTATGTACCTGCCAGAAGCCTAAAATAAAAACCACGAATGAGTTAAAATAAACAGTTTTCAGACACAAAATAATGAAGAGAAAATGCTATGTTAGGTGTTTGGGGGTTTTTTCCCCTCTATTTGATGTTTAGTAAATTTCAGAAGAGCTTCAAGCAGCTTTCAAAGAAGGGAGAGGTGAAATTTCTACCTAAACAAAGCCAAGACCCCTCCCAGCTCGCTATTTTAACCAGAAGCCCCTCGTATTCTAAAGACGCCTCCACACATTTCACAACCCAGCAAACGCAGCCTCACCAAACGCACCTCGAAACCACCTCCAAGCTCCCCCATTATCAGCCCCCCAAAACCCCCTCGTTTCTGCCCTTTAAAACACTTCACAGAGCGGAGCCCTGGGCCCAGCCCCGCGCGGCCC
>NW_009703130.1:0-1194 GCF_000703405.1 Apaloderma vittatum | reverse complement strand
TAAGTTGGTCTACTCAAAGCATAGAGAACTGTAAACAAGGTAAGTTGGTCTACTCAAAGCATAGAGAACTGTAAACAAGGAATGCTCTTCAGCAATTGCTAGACTGTGTTGCATTCCTTTCCAGGATCAACTGAAAAGAGGAATTCCACGTAGTGGTAACCAGCCTCAAGACTACCAATATAGTAAGTAAGCTAGGAATAAGTGAATATAAACTCTTCTGACCTGATCATTCAGGCATGCCCATACTAACTTTATTTTACAAAACTCTCAACATAATATGACATCCTAGAGCTTATTGTGCTTTTTGACTACTGCTGGACTATCTTAATTTTTGGTAAGGATTGCATCCTGATTCTGTGGGTCAAATACATACGTGTTATCAGTACAAAGTCGTCGATATATCAGTAGTGGAAGTACTTTAAGATTGTTTCCTGTACTTCCATTGTGAACATAAAAATAATCTCTGTATCTTTTTTAAAAAAGTTTTTAGGCCAGTGTCAGCATCTGCAAGACTGTATATCAACCCGTATGCAGAAGTAGAACTAAAAACTCCCAAGGTTGATTGTAATGTAGAAGTACAGAGAATTGTCGTTGAATTCACTAAACCACAGGTAAGCTGGCGTGGTGTCCTTTATCACCTATTTCAGAGTTTGTGATGAACTGTAGGAATTTCGTGTTGGAAAACATTCTTCCTTGTGAATTTTCTGCTTATACACAAGGAGACTCTCTAAAATGTTTAGCAGTAATGGTGTGAGAAGTGTGGAATTGTTTTCCCGTTGTGGAACTTGCTGGTGCCAGATCCTAATGCTCTGACCCTATATTTGTGGACCCTCTGGGGAAAAATT
This sequence comes from Apaloderma vittatum, assembly GCF_000703405.1. NCBI lineage: Eukaryota > Metazoa > Chordata > Aves > Trogoniformes > Trogonidae > Apaloderma > Apaloderma vittatum. The sequence goes on along the minus strand of NW_009703130.1, from coordinate 349 downwards.
CATCTGCCCTTTCAGTAGCATTCTTTTCACATAGACAATGGAATCATTCTTAAATCTTATAAAACTGTAAGCCAGCCTTAGAACTGCAGAGATACCAAGATACAAACAAGAATGGGAATGGAGGATAGTGGCTTTGGCAACCAGGCCTGTTTGAAGTATCAAGGAACTCGTTTAGATAGCTTCCCAGCAGCATTAGTGTTTTCATTTATTCAGTGATAACTTAGAGTTAGTTTGCCAACTATTTAGCTGTGTAGCTCTTAGTGATGTCTGAGTGTAATCTGGGTTCAGAGCAGTACCCGAAAGATTAAGCAATGCAAAGGCAACTCTAAAACTGGGAAGGCTTTGTACT
>NW_009703129.1:16990-22277 GCF_000703405.1 Apaloderma vittatum | reverse complement strand
TATAATATAATATAATATTTTCAATAAATTTATTTTCAGTAAATTTCTCCACACTGGAGAAAAGAATATGTAAAGGAAATTCAAACCTCTTCAAACCAGACACAGATTACTCGTGAAAAGAAGGACAAGCAGAGCTTTTGGATTCTCTCCTTGCATCTTGCTGCGCTGCAAAACTGAAACAGTTTGTGTGTAGCCTCTCCTCATGGTTTGTCGCTTTAAAATTGCAAATGTTAGAGAAAAAGCAAGAATGACCTTATACTTCATAAATAAGACTTAACGAAAGGATCAGAGAAGCCCTAAGGCAGTTTGAATAATTGCATATGCCCCTCAGTAGATAAAACGAAGCCCCTGAGTAGATAAAACAAATCAAAGCACTTTTATTTGCCTAGTGGAATAATTGGTATTTGGAATTGTTTAGGAGAAAAATGTTTTTAACGTAAAACCTGTATTGGTGCAAGTAAGTATCGACAAACCACTGAATGTTAGCACCGAACGTTATGTTATTGAACCGAGAGGAAATGCTGAAGCAGAAACATACAGGGGAACTACTTAAGGTCACAATCAGGCTACTCCAGCTTTTTCTCTTCTTTTTTGTTTCTTTTAAATAGGAAATATTCTGGTTCTCCAAAGTAAAACCTAAGGGTTATCCTAAATTCTGCTTCGTGTATTTCTATGTATTTGCTGGACTGTGCTTAACTGCTAAAGGATGAAAATATTATAACTCCCATGGGGATCAATAGCGAGAGGATATTAAGAGAAAGCCCTGTTTGGTTAGGCTCATACTAAGAAAACACTGCACCTTTGAACAGCGTGTAAAAACATTTCTCGCCTTAATTTTAAATATTACTTAAGGTGTCCATATGAAAAATCAATCAGGTAATTGCAAATGACACGCGTCGTTATGGTGATAATGAGAACGATGCAGCTCAACTACACTTGGTGCTGCTGAAACATTAAAGAAACATCTTCCACCAGAACCTCACAGTCTCAAAAGCCAAGGAGAAGGCATCTGTCCTGCGGGAGGTGGGATCTGGGGCCCTCTGGTACTCGCCGTGTGAGCTGCCAGCCTCCCTGAAAGGCCTTTCTTCCCCTGCTGCGGCTCCTGCTCCGTGCCTGGTAAATACATTTCACGCTGCCTACAAAGACGGTCTTTTCTATTCACTTTTCCTTGAGATGCACACCTCTTACCTTCATTTTTGAAGCTCCTAATAATATTTGCGGACGGCATAGATGTCCTATCGGTGGCAAATCTGTTGTACAGCTCTAGCATGTACTCTGGCGGATCCACCTTGGCCGTTTCATGCAGGGGAATGTCGGAGAGGTTCAACGTCTTCAAGAACTCATTTTTCATGTTCTGAAGCAGCGTGTTGAAATCGACACCATCCTGCTCGGAGAGGATCTCATCGAAAAGAGGCACGTCTTCTTCCAAGGAAGAGTGCTCCAAGCTCAGGATAGGACTGCAATCGGCATGGTGAAGCAGGAGACAGAGGACAGCCCACAGCTGGAGGACTACAGAATCCATGGCTTCGCTCGAGCCTCCAACCGCACTCAACAAGCTCTAGCTCTCGTGTGGGCTAAGTGGCGGTTTTATCCCCTGGGTTGTACGCGGCTTGTGTCACAGAGAGATGACAAGTTTGGAAGCTCTTGTCTTGAAACTTGTGATCCGTCCTGTCTGTCTGCCCCTTCCCCCTCCCCAAAACCAGGTCTCGGTAATTGGATATGGCTCGCTCTCTTCTGTGGTCGCCTTGCCTCTCTTATCTCGTGTAGTGTAAGCTGCTCACCAGATTTGTTGCTATCATCTCGCAATCCCCTTTCCCTTAATGAGCATTTTGTAAACATTCTGCGCTAGGACACTTGGAGATAGGACAAGTTTCTCCTCAGAGAGGAGCTGCCCTTTCTTTCTGCCTCCCGGTAGCCGACTTCCTTTGCTGTGCGTGAGCAACTCCCATCCATGCAGATTTCAAGCTTAAATCTCAATTCTGCAGAGCCTCTCCCCAAACCCATCAGTCTTGCACCAAGGGCAGGGGGTACTCCCTTAAGGTAACAACACTGCCCTCCTCAAAACTCATGTAGAGATAAGTTTTTATATCACACTTTCAAAGGGATTTCTTTGGCAAAAGGTCCATTCTTCTGTGCCTGTAGAGCGCAGAGGACGGGAGAAGAGCTCCAGGAAGTGCCACAGCACTGGAGTGACAAGGCCCCGAGTGCAGAGGAGCACATGAGCTCAAGAGGAGCGAGGAGGGATTCTCCTGTTGCAGCTACAAAGCCGTGCTTCGCAAGGGCTCCACGGGAAAGAGCGCTTTGAAGAGAGCTCGAACGTGAGCCGGAGCGTGGCCTCGAAAGCTGGCCCTTGATGTTTATTATGCAGGCACCACACGCCTGTACTGGCACCTCAGTTTGCGATAAAGGGACTTTTTTCTTTTTTCCCCAGTGCTTATTTTCTCTATAAATCACTCTTTCTTGATCTAAACTAGATGAATTCTAGCGTTCAGTGCTGCGTGACGTATATATGCTTATATATACTTTGCAAACGGTTCAGAAAATCTTTCTGGCCTTCTATACGAGACTGGCAGGTGACAGTTATGCTTGATTTAGTCACAGCACTGCTGAAGAGGCTGTCTGAAAACTACTGAAAACACACAAAGACCAACAGATTACACTGATTCACCTTCATATCAGTCCAAATAGCTCAGAGGCACAAAGTGGGGGATGTGGAAATGGGTTTGCCTAAAAGATGCGCTAAAATTATTTAGCGCCCCTTTTTGCTACAGTGCAAATTTCAACCAAACGCGAGCACCGTGCATGCAAAAATTGATCTGGTGCTGCTACAGTGTTGTCCGCCCAAATCTCTTCCTTCTTCACGGATTTTTCCAATGTGCCCTTATTTTGGCAAGAGGGCCAGAGCTCAGCGCTGCTGCCCCAGCGGTCCAGCACTCAGGATAAAGACGCATTTCTCCTTGAGACGAGTGTAGATTTTCTCCTGACAAGCACTAAGAATTTCACCCAAAGACTAAACCATCCTCTATTTTTTTTCATAAATAGCAACATCTTCATGAAAATCATATGCAGCATTGATGTCATGGAGCCAGACCTCAGCAGGGCCTTTTAACTTCGTTTTATTCCACTTTTCTTCTTCTAAACATGGGGATCTTGACAATAAAAGCTAAGTACATTATCAAGGTCCCTGTTATTGCTACACTACATTAGAAGTAGATATTTGAGCTTAGGAAGATTAATTTAGATCTCGTTGTGGAGTTCATGGTTATCTGTGCAAGTTTATCTATAAATCCTCTGTAGCCTTGTCAAAGGCTCATCTCTGAATATTGTGTCTTTCCAGAGCCAAGCACAGAACGCGTAGGAAAATTTTTGAGCCGAGTTCAGGTCACTTCTGCTAATTAACTTTAAAAGAAAAGCACAATCTTCTTTCTGTTGGTGATTCATCACCTGACTATGCTGAACTCAGGTCCTGACTGCCATAGGAAGTGAGATTAACGTTAAAAACCGTGGGAAGAGATATAGTCTTAACTCTTTCAGGCAGCGCAGTGCTACTGGAAAGGAAAACCTTCGGGACAGGTTGTCGCAGCCAGCTGTGCAGGTAGTAGATTTGTCATCAGACTGCTAATACCTACAAAAGTGGCTTCCCTTTTTTACACTTAAATATTGAATTCAGAATTGCACTGATTTCCGGTACGTAAAGGCAGATACTGATAAATGAAAGGGGCAGCAGGTGCTGAACCCGTTCAGCATTTCCCAGCATTTGGCCCTTCCAGGCTGCACTCACGCAGAGACACCTTGCACAGTTTGTAGGCACCGAGACCGACAGTACCACGAGGCTCCTTTCTGAGCGTCGGAGGTTTGCTATGAGACCTGGCCGTGGAAGGTTTCGAATTTAAAAGAACTTCTTTAACATTTGTAGGTATCTCCTCCTTCACTGTGAACACACTGGCTGTTTTGAGGACTGGACCTGACCCTTAGTCAGGCATCAAGTGAACTTCTTCTCTCTGTTAATCCAAATGAACTGTTAATCCAAATGAACAATTCTAGAGCTGGGGGAGTTTTTCTAAGTTCCCTCCACTTTCCTATGAATTAAAAGTTATCCTGCTGTGCAGCTCTGGTTTGCTGGGTGACAAAACTGCTCAGCGTTACTTTAGCTGCTCCGGCAGTGACATAAGCAGCGCTGGCGCTGCCTCGGAGCAGAGCCTGGGCTCGTGACCTCTCTAAGCCCTGCTAAGTCCAGACACATTTTCTATGAATCTGTAATTTCACACCCTGAAGATATAAATACGTAAAGCAAGAAGTAGTGTGCGCACAGTGATCTGGCATAAATTTCCTAACCCACAACTAAATCAGCTCCATTCAGTGGCTCATTAGGAACAATCACTGCTCAGACATTCCAACTGTCCTTGCATTTCCGCTCCCGTTTCGATAACTCCTTGAACAATCGCAGGGCAAGGCAGCCTGCTGGGTTAGATACAAACCAGCTTTTGCTGAGTTTCCTCACTGATTCACTTCAGACCCTGCTGGGGTTTTGCCAGAGGAGGAATACCCATAGAGTGCATCGATACGAAAGCAGCTTCCTGTTTCCTTAGGTTGCAGGCTGATGAATTTCAGCATGAAATTTCTTTTAACCTTTTTTTATTTGGAATTAAATTGTTTAACATGTATTTCATGTCACTGAAATGAAGAGGTTTGACTTTTTTTTTTCACGTGCACTGCACATTACATGTGTAATAAGTACCCTAGAAAGGAAACTGCTCTCAAAAACTCTCTGCTAAATAGATTAACCGAGGTTTAATTCTGATTAAATCTGTAGCCTAAGCAATGATCCCTTCTATAACTCTGCCTGCCTGATGTGCAATAAAGTGTAGTTTATTTGCAGTTGTGCACAGGAAAATGTAGCTAGTGAAAACCTGAGCCTCTGCACCCAACGTTTCGCCCTCCTCTGTTGGAGCTGGCTGCTGGTGGAGGTGGCACCGTGGGCTGGCCACTCTCTGCTCTTATGCCACGGTAAGAAGGAGGGGAAGATGGGCCCAAAGGGCAAAGAGAGGCCTTTCCTGCTCACAGCGCCCGGCAGCTCGGGCAGGAACGCGAGCGCAGCCCACGCGGCGGTAGCTGAAGCTACAGGGCAGCTCACGGGAACAGCTCGCTTGTCGAAAGGGTCAGTCCGGAAGATTGTGGGGCTCCAAAATAGACTCTAATCTCAGGCACCCCACAACTTCCTCCAAGCTGATGCCTCCACGGCTTCTTCTGTCAAGAGGCAGCAGAAGAGCACGGGTTTGAGCAGGAA
>NW_009703129.1:4014-16972 GCF_000703405.1 Apaloderma vittatum | reverse complement strand
GCTCGGTGCTGAAAGGCTAGAAAGTGAAGCAGCGCTTTATGAAGTGTCAAGGTCGACGATACACAAGATTGAAAGGGTGTGATGCTCCTCTGGGTGAGAGGAAGTGGGGAAAAAGAATGTAAAGTGTTTTTTAAGCATCCTCACCCTTCCTCAGTGTGATGTTCAGAAGCGTGGAACACCTGCTCTCCCTAACACGCTCAGAGCAGATTAGAACGTGGGACCTTTCCCAGGAGAAAGTGATTGATGTTTGCTTCGGTGTCCTGTGCTTCCTGGGCACAAAGAGCTCCTCAGTGAGTCTGCCGGTTAGTGATAATGTCACTTGTAATTACTCCACATGTTCTGTAGTCCATACTTTAGCAAATTTAATTAAGATTTTAAACTTAGATTGTTATTATATATTAGGCTTTTTAAAACATGAAACCAAATGTTTCTCTTTTTTTTTTTTGCCTTTTTTCTGATTGTTTTTAATGGATTCTATTGAAAAAGTCACTCAGAAAATGCCACTAAGCTAACCCAAAGAGACAGAGGTTTCAGTAGAGGTTTCAGTAAGGTTTCAGAATTGTTCTTGGTTCACAGAGGTCCTGCTTCACCCCAAGACAATAGCCCATCTGCTCTTGCAAGGGTTTTGCTTTATAGCACAAGGGAACTTTTGTTTATGTGCTAAAATCTTCGAGGAAAAAAAAATTAAGCCTGAGAGCCTTTCCTGTATGTTGCAGAGAGGCATCAGCCTCATTCACATGCGTGCCTTTGCCCTTGGGAAACGTAGCTTAAAGAGAGGAGAAAGGGCTGCGTTTTAGCGGAAGAACAGGAGTGTCTTTGGGGATATTAAGCAGCCCTCGGAACCACTGAGATTGGTCTGAAAAAACCCCACACTGAAAAAATACCCACTGCACAGGTATAAAAGCCACGTCTGGCACAGCACTTGGATCAAACCTCAGCATTCAGACGGAATCAACAGCAAGACATCTTGTCGAGAAATCTTAAAATTCATACTGGGCAAACCTGAAATCCTTTTCTAAAGCTGTGTAAATGCAGTGTAAACGTCAGTTCAAGGCTGCTCTCTAATCAGGACACCCCAGATATATATCTGCTGTTTCAGGGAAGTCGGAGAGTGACACAAGCTAGTGCGCTCTAGCAACCACCACGGCATGTGATTCGAAGTTTTCCAAAATACAGGGATGAAATTATTACGAAAATGCCCCACAACGGTCTCTGTCAGGAGATAGCTGTGGCATGAGGGAACTGTTGGACATGATACAGGAGATAAAGAGGAGTGTGACACTGACAGTGTGATGAGCCTGCAATGGAATAACTAAAATTAGTTTCCATTCCCGCATCTGCCTAAGTCCTTATTCCTGTGCGCCTCGCTTCATGGCCGCTCTGGATTTCCTTTCCATAAATGGGCTGTTCCCAGCAGCTCTCCTGTCTGATTTCAGGTGTCACTGAAAATGGACAAATGAAAAGACAGGAAAACGAAAAGATAGTATTTAATGAAGGAGGAGGGAGGGAGAACTGTACCAATGTGTTACAACCAGTGTGACCAAGAAAAAGAAAAGAAATCCGGGAGAAGGGAAGTCTGTGTGACACAACCTCCTCCCGAGCCAGAGACAGCACTGAGGTGTGTGCCAATAGCTTTCTGTGGGAAGCCAGCGGCACGTCTTCTTCGTCAGCTATTTCCAGGCAAGTGAAAAGGATGGGGGTCACACGAACGAGCAGGGCACAAAACCCACCTGCACTACCACGGGCAATTCCCTTTGCTCGCTCCTTTTTCTTTTTTTTCCTTCTGAGGTGGCAAAAGCTCTAGGGAGGGAGTTCGTGCACGTGCATTTGCACTAGTGCTACCTGGTCGCAGCTGCGAGTCCCTGGCCATGCGGCAGCACAGATAAAGAACGACAAGCAGCGACTTTCAAGCCAGCACAAAGCCCGAGCAACTGTAACCGAAAGAGAAGAGCTGGAAATAGCTGGACATTGCCTTCCCGGCAGTGTCCTGGCAGTCACGTGCAGCAAATGCACAGCAAGCTCAGAGCCTCGGTGTTTCTGCAAGTCACAGCTCCCTGCGTGCTCATTCCTCACGCAATTATTGAGAAGAGCTGCCGTTTTGTAGCGTGATTGGGTTGGCTTCGTATTTAATCAGGAAATTTTTAGCGTGCCCTCAAGTACACAGCTCAGTCCTGCAGTCAGAGAATGAGGCGCAGAACATTCTTAGACCCTCACAGGAGAAAGGCCTTTGCTTTTTTCATCTGCTTCTGTACATTCCAGCATTTAACCTGTCTTTCTCGCTTCTAGGCTTCAAAAGGCACTAACCCAGGCAATACAAATGCTTTCCTTCAGCACAGGTAATTCCAGGAGCAGTAAGCTAAATATTCGCTTCTGTCTTCTATGGGATGGGAGACGTCTCAAGAAATCTATTTGTCTCCGCTCCCACTATCTCAGCATATGCCTCCATGCAGATGGAGGCCTTAACTAATATCAAAAGGTCATTTAAAATGTAGTACAGTAAAAGGTCACACAATTGATTAATTTGATCTAACAGTTCAAGCCTGGTGAGACGTGGTCAAAACCACATCAATTACTATTTGAGATCTCCATGCAGAAAGCGATAGCACTGCAGTGCTAACGACGAGCCGAGAAGGCAGGCTATTTAGTACCGGGACTTCTGACTCGGCAGGCTTCTTATCGTACTTGCTTCACAGCACAGTCTAACAGAAAAAGGTCAAGAGAAAGTTTTAATTTTACATTTTTGAGATTCCTTCTCTCATCATCTAGTTATTTTACGGAGCTTTGGTATTTGTGCGGGTGTTAAACTTCAGGCAGCTCTGAGCAGCTTCAGTGACACTGACAAAAGCAAGACTCCTGAAGGAAACTCTACAGAAATCCCCGGAATTGTTCCTCTTTCTTTGTCAGCTACATCCAAGTGGGCTGCCTGAGGAATACATTCTTTTCCTTAACAAGAACTCTATTTAAATACTCCCACAGCCCTAGAAGAACAAAGTTCTTCAGAACAGTTACTAAAAGTATCTCGTCCTCAGTTTTTAGAACTATGGATTCTTCACCTAGAACAAAGGGTTGGAAGAAAACAGGATCTATTCACTAGAAATTATTTTGTTGACAATTCTGATTAATAGTGTGAACTCATTTAATTGACAACTTGAGCACTGAGCGGAGACAGACTATTTTCTGGCAGTGTTAGTCGATGTCTCAGCGCGAGATGGTAATTATAAAGCCGACAGTTAGTAATCATGTCAACGAAACATGAGGAAAAATTAGATAAGCATGTTTAATGTTTGCTCTGTTTATTTGATGTTAAGGTTGGGATCAAAAAGCGAAAGCAAACTCTACGCAGCAGTAGAAGAGATTGATTCAACAACAAATACTGATTAAGTACACCCTACAAATACAAAGATTAAAATGTATTACATTTCAGTTTCTGTAACCTGATGATTGGAATTACACTGGATAAATTAGGCTTGTCAGCAACCTCTCTCATTTATGTTTGCCATGCAACTGAATACTAAGTTTTGTCTTTTCTCTCTTTTTTTTTAAGGGAAACTGTATAGAACTTCTCATTAATTTTGACTTCGAGTGTAGCAAAAATTTCAGTTATGGTCTAGCTTCTGCAACCTAATTGTTTAGAACATTTCAGTATTGGTTAGCATTACCAAGGAACTGGATGAAATGCTGTTACTAGCTCACTTCACAAGGTAACTGCTGAATTTTCCCCACCTGAAAAAGTCTTGCATTTATCCAAACCCAACAAACTGAAGGACTAATTGCTCTTCAAATTTAACTAGCACATCAGAAATGGCCTGCTATCTCGGCAGTGTTTAAAAAAACCAGTCACAAGAAGCAGGGAAAATAAGAGTCCATGCGTAATAGCTCTAGGCAAATATCCTTACAGCCAGGAAACTTACCTCACTGATACACACAAATTGTTTTCTGAAAGCTCTCACGTCAGTTTGAGACCATTTCAGTGGTGGCGTACGCATACAGAGACTACTCTCAGGTACCAGATACACCATGGTAACACTTGTAAGGCTCGGGATTATGAAAATGCATTTTAACTGGAGAATTTTTAATCCATCTCCCACTTTTTAGACCCTAGTACTGATAGCTCTATCATCCTTGTTGCGTTGTAGTTATCTCCTTTGCAGCTGTTTGACACCCGTAATCTATGCTTAAACATTCCCCCATCTGAAGGATCCCACCCCTCTGGCAGCTCCTCGCTTGCGGTTAGCGAGACCCCCGCGTCTGGGGTTGCAGCCTGGGGGAGTCTGTAACGCGCTTTAGACCACGCTGCACATCTCCCAGGTTTTCGCAGCGCGGCTTGGCGGACAGGAGTGTCCCGTGAAGCGCGGATGGCAGCTTATCTCATTGAGAGCCTGGAACAAGCCCCTCGCAGTCCTTGGTGTTAAAGGGCTCGACTTATCTGGAATGAGTGGCAGAGTGCCCTGGCTCAGCTCTCCGTGTGTTACACCCAGGGACAAGGCTTAATGTGCTGCTGTCAAACACCTCCAGTGTGCTCAGGGCAAATTTCTGAATCAGGGAGCTTCCTTAGGTGAAAACAGCCCCTGCGTCCTGTCACAGGGGGCAGAAAAGGTTCTTGGCCCCCACTCTTGGCTCAATCCTTAATGTCCTTACGCCTCTATTTAAACATATTTTTAAATGCTGAACGATCCTTACATGACAATCTGTGCAATGGTGCTGGTCTCCGGAGCCGAATAAAGTAATGCCCGCTCATTAACGCTAAACCCAGCATTAAGCAGTTTCATTCCCATTTTTGGTGACACAAAGCAATTTTTTTAAGGATGTTTTCTCCGGTCTGAGCGAAGCCACTTTATGCTACACCCGCTTTTCTATTCTACAAGAAATGGCTGGAGCAACTTGAGGTGCCCATTTCAATAGGTCTGAATCACCTTCCTCTCTTTATACACACCCTCAGAAAATTAAATAAAAAGTGGGAACTGCCAAGTCACATGAGTTTGGCTGCCTCTTACTGAGCTGAGAGAAAGAGCAAAGAAAAGAACTTGCAGGATAGGAAGAGCGATGCTAAAACCAGCAGACTGTGGCCGTGACGAGTGGTAGGAATGGGAGAACCTGCCTGCAAGGAACAGAGATCTGGCTACAAAACTCCAGCCAGACTGCCAGGCTCCCCTGTCTCCTCCAAAAAAACCCAACAAAAAACGCCGAACCAAACAACCAAGATCACATAATTCCTCTGGAGGAGGAGCCTGGCTAAACAGGATTGAGGCAGAGACAGATGAGGTTAGATCTCACTTGGTGGCAACAGGGTTGGGCTAAGGAGAGGGAGATAAAAAGAATTCAGGAGTGCGGGCGCTTCTCCCCTACCTGTGCTCCCGGTCAGTGTGGGATTGACTTCTGTCAGATTTGTTTTTCAGCTGTTGCTGCATCCCTTTTCTGAAAGAGAAAAGATTTTGCTCATTCATATTGGATCTTGTGACTCTTTGCTACTTGTGTTTCTAGAACATTAAATAGTCTTTGATTAATAGACATGTGCAAATGCAGTGCCTTAACGGATAAAGGAATAGATAGAAATACATTAAAGAAAAAAAAAGACAAATATTAAGGGATTAGCCAGTCACCAAATGGAGCATAATTACATGTGAAAACAAAAATGCCACTACTTTGGAAATATAAAACTATTCTAATCCTCTGCATCCTGAGTCAGTTTTTATTTCCTGGGGAACAGGCTGACAGGGATTAATTTTATTTTATTCTTGAGTTATGATTTGCTCCTAATCAGTGTTTTTCCTTATGCTGTCTTACGACAGACACTTCCCCCTTAATAACAACCTGGATTCAGATCGCAGGGAAAAAACCCGACCCGTTGAGGTTCCGGTAACCATTTGCCACCTGGCGGTGGATTGAAAAGACACCTGGTTCTCGGCTGGAGCAGAGAGCAAACCTGTACCACCGGCACTGCATTCTATGCCTTGGAAAATCTGGTGTGGCTCACTGGCCAGATACTTGCTTATTTTAAACAAGTAACTGTGCAAAACCCAGCTCACCTCCTCGCCAGACAATCATTTAAAATCTAAGTACTTAAGATTAGAGACCTGGATTCAAACTGAGCATGGACTTTCCCTTTTTTCTAGAACTTACTGCTCTTTTCTTCTTGCACGTGGATCTTGCCACGTTGTTCAGTGCTCAACTACAGCAATTCCGTCCTGAGCGGTTAGTGCTTACAGAGACACACTCAAAAGGCAAGTTTTTGTTTTCTAAAATGAAGGGATGATTTTTTTTTTCCCTCACAACTATGCACTGGTAGCACAGAAAGGGTGGGAAGCCCTAGCAAATGAGGGCATTCGTTCACATCTTTGGCCTGCCAGCAATTCCTGTTTCAAATAGCAGCATTGATTCTCTAGTCTGATTTAATTTTTCTCTGCTAGTGGAAATTCCTCCTTTAAGGCAAAATTTGCTTCGGTTAATAGCTGGCCCTTTTCATTATGCAATACAACTGGGAAACTTGTTTTCAGGTACCAGACAAGGTAAATAAAAATCTGCCACTCCTCTGAATTTAAGGAGTCTCTTTCATTTAAACTGTATTGTCCACCAGGGTAAGAGTTTCCGGGTTGATCTCTGATTTCAAAGTGATCAAACTGACAAAGGTGTCACACCCTGACCTGGGTAAAGAGTCCTGTGTCCTGGGAAATTTGGGGAGGTGATGTGAGGAGGTTCTCAGCAGAACAGGTTTGGTGGTAAAAAGGTCTTGGATTAATGTGCCGGGGAGGTGATGTGAGGAGGTTCTCAGCAGAATAGGTTCGGTGGTAAAAAGGTCTTAGATTAATGTGCAGCACAGGTGATTAGATAAATCGGTGTTCTTGGCAGCGAGGGACCATAGAGACTTCCTGCCCATGGATATGTGCGAGGACCAAGAAAGGTTAATTGCAGCGCGGTTGGAGATGTGACTGGAATGTGTGCTAATTCTGCCCTCCCCAAACGCTCGACATATTTTAGCTGCCTGTCAGTGCGCATCCAATGATACCATTGCTTGCATGCCAGGCATGCCTTTAAACACCTTTCAGGCTTTTAAAAAACCAACAAAACTAGCAGCAAATAACCAGCACATTATTCTGATACCCCAGCCTAGGATAAATATGGTTTTAACTTACAAAAGCTGCCAATGCACATGCACGCAGACACTTCCTCAGGCACACCCAGACACGCTCCTGAAGCGCTCTCTTCCACATAAATCAAATTTCCCACCTAGTATAGAACAAGCTTAGCTGAGAAGGTAGCTAAGCTTCCAAAACATGGATATTGCTTTGATGGAACAAAGCTCTTGGAAAGATCAGGGAACTTTCAAGATAATGAGTCACACCCTGATACTCTTCCTCTCTAGACTGTTTCTGTCAATATGTCTTTAGTATCTCAGCTCGTGCTTTGGCTCCTTTCTTTGTTTTTGTGATAGATCTGGGTTCCTGGCCTGGTAAGATCACCACAGCCCTGCCCCTCTCCTGATACAGATATACCAGTTGCCTGTGATGTTCTCAAGGTGTTAATCTTATGTTTAAGGCTAATAAGCCTCATCTTATCCACCCTGCACATTAACCTTGGGCAGTTATTAGGATAAGCGCTCTGCCTCGTTGACTGTCTGTGACCAGAGCTCTCTCTCCCCATGTTTCTGAGAATGGTTGCTGGCTGCTCTCCTCTGCAATCCTCTGTGGGTCCCTCCTGTGGAAATCAGTGGGAATTTTCCATCCAAACCAGTGGGAAATCTCATGGATCGCAATGTAAAAAGATCCTAACAGCTGAGTCGTAAAGCTACTGATACCTCATGAGCTCTGTGACAGCAGAACACGTCTAAATTAAGTGATGAATAAAAAGAAAGCTATGTATTTCCCTTAGATGATGAACATTCAGTCCAGACCCTTTGCTGACAGGCTGTGGATTTAAAGATCGAAAACATTTTCAGACTACAGTTATTTAAGGCCACAGAAGGTCCATATTTTCAGGGACACTTTACCTGTTGTTGTTGCCTTTTACTTCCTTGGTCTTCCCTTGAAGTCCAGTAATAACGTCCATCACCTTGCAAGATAAGAAAAATAGATTAATTAAAGTCCAAGACAGGTGTGTAAAACCTGGTAAACTGATACAGTCAGCAAAGAATGAAATAGCAGAGAGTAGCACTGGCAAGCTACAGTATCAGACAAAATATCAAAATTCTTTCTCCTGCGTAAGTCTTTTTCTCTGCTTTTGGTCTGAGCTGGGTGTAGATTCCTGTTTGTCCTGTACTTAGTTACTGAATTCAGAATAAACTTCTTTCGCTCTGCAGCCGTTTCTAGCATGATCTTTGAAGTCAGGGATATGTTGGCGGCCGTAACAGGCCTAGGCTTAAGGTCTGTCAGTTGAGAGCTGTAACACGCCTGTTGTGCGCTCTTGTGAAAACAGACCATCCCCTGGGACACAGGGGCAAGGAGAAGGTGGCTATGTGGGACATGTGATATCTGCTTCTTCCTGCGTTTCCATTCCTCTGTTGTGAGCTGCACCCCAACCAGCACAGCACCATCCCAGCAGATTTGGCTCCGGGGTGCTCCATCCGCACCAGTTTCCCGTAAACTCTGTGCCTTGGCACTGCAGGTGCTGGAGAGTAGGTGGAGAGCTGGAGTGTTATTTATCAAACAACAAACTCAATAGGCAAAACGCAGATATGTTGCTGACAAGCCTGACCCATACAATGAGATTGTGAACTAAAATAAAAGCTTGAAACAATCTTCTTCCGTGTTTGAGTACACAAAGGGCAGAAATGTTGCCTCCCTAGCTCAAACAAAATTTAATGGCAGATAATAAGGGATTGAGGCTTGTTTCAGAGCTCGTGGCAGAACGACTTGGTCTGGTACTGAGTGCAAATCTCCTGAAAATGTAGCAGTGCCTTCAAAATAAGTCCGCAGTAAACACTAAAAGCTTATTGGTAAGCCTTTACATGCATATGCAATACTTTCTAAACCAAAAATGTAAGACCTCAAATATGCTTATAATTTAAATGAAATTCAGTTAAACTACAGAAAGGGATTTTTTTAAGCCAGGGCTTAAAGAGTTGGACTGAATTCGTGCCTCAGTCCCAGCCACCGACAATATCACACCACACAGACGAGCTTGTGCTTCAGTTCCCGTTGACAGTATGAAGGCAGCAGCGTGTCCCTTCTTTTGTTTATTCAGAATTTTCCTCACAACCCACAAGCAATGATGCAAGAGGAGAATAGGACTCTCTTCACATGAGGAATTCTTTTTGTCCCTGGGTCAATGGAAGAGTTTAGCTCTGCAGCACCTTTTATAACTATGCACAAACCACTCAGTTGTTTTATTCAGATCTCGCTTACGCGTCTCAGAACATTGTTCCGTGGGCATAGAGGGTTGCTTTAAAGTAACAAATTCCAATGAAAGTAGTAGCAATTGGGTGAGAGTCTCAAAGGACCATTATTACACAGGGAAGTTTCGGAAGCATCTGTACCGCAACTAGGCAGAAAACCAGACTGCATCGACTAATTATTTTAAATAACTTTGAATTAAATAATAAACTTAGAATCACAAGACTCAGCTTTGTCCGTACGTCTAGCCTGCCTCTTTGGAAGCTCTACCAGTTCCTTCCTTTGGGATCTACTTCAACCTCCGGTCTTCAAATTTTCGCTGGAGAGCCAATGTCAGGTCGGCATCCCTAAAGAAATAATTAAAAGATATATAAAGCCTGAGATAATTAAGACAGCTATTTTCTATATTTTGAAGAGCTTGTCTGACTTGGGGCAGGGGTGAGGGCTTGTCATGATTTCCATGCCTTCTAACAGAAAAATACACAAGGAAAGGTCTGAAACATGACAGTTATCACTGGGCAACTAGGTTAGGGCTTCCAGCTGAGTTTTGCAAGTCTTGAAACAATGACTTCATTAGGTACTGCAGCCAGAAAAGCTTTGACAATCAAGGCCCACATGAGTACTCTGGTCAAGCAGTGCTCTCAGAGTGCATCAGCCAAGAACATCACAACTAAACTCCTAGTTCCACTTCCCGTCAGTGAGCTTAACTTCAAAATACAACTGAACAGGCTCTCCTCTACCTTGCAGACACACACAAGTATTCCTGTATTTAATTCCCAGAATTTTACTCTCCCGAAACATCACCAAGAACCTGCAGCCTACTTGTGAATACAATTAATCTAAAAGAACAGCTTCACAATGCAATAAAAATCTCTTTTAATAAATAGCAGATGGTTTGACCAGGAGTCTGATTGGAAAATAACAAACTGCAGACCTGGGGCTGGTTTCCTCCAGAGGAAAGCCTTGCCCTCTGGCAGCCACTCAATAAATAGGAAACATTTAGTCTTCAGCCCCAAAACCCACACTCCTTCCAAGCACTGGTGGGAAGGAAGTGTGAACTCAACCACCCGCTGAGATCTCGAGCAGGCACGCAGCGCCAATACTACCTCATCTTGTATTTTAATCAGCTTCTGACACAAATTACTCTCCCACACTTGTGGAGCACTCCGCAAGTGGCCGCAGCTAGTGAGAAGATAACTTCATTCTGGGTTACAAACGTTTCAGGACTGGGACAGTCTACTCTCTGCAGGGTTCAAAAAAGCTCTCTGACCCAATGCACTTCTTCAAATTGCTACAAATTTTCACTGGCCCTGCAGAATCTCAACTTCTTTGCAAATGCTGGTAAAGATGATCCGCACCCTCCCTTTATCTATCCACCCGTCTGTCTGCACCCTCCCTACAGCAACTGTATGTAAACTGAGTCAGCACCTGCAGAGGCTGGATGCTGGTGCCGAAGAGAAGTTCTCTGCTGACAAAAACTGTTCTGTTTCTTCGCTGGCACAAAGCATGTACCAGTGCCTAGGTCATACTGCTGCCTCAGCATAGGAACACACCAAAGGGAAACATATCTTTTCTGTAGGAAAACAAGCAAGGACCACTTTATTTCTGTTCTGCTTTCAGATGAAGAAAAGAAAACAAAGCATTTTCATTACTGCATCAACTTTATTTTTATGTCATAGGTTTGTTGCACTGTAAGCTTAGGACAGGGAAGTTGAGTCTAGCGCTGAGTTTTGTTCCAGTTGGAGAACATGGCTACCATCACAAAAGCATGAGAAGAAACAGCCTTTTCCACGCAGCAGAATGGTCAAGATGCAGACTAATGGCCTTGTTCACAGATAGTAATGCCCAAAATGAATGGGATTCCAGCATGGGCACAGCCTTGAACAGACAGTGGTCCTAAAAGAAACAAGATTTTACCAGTGACGAGATCCCTGAATCCAGCAAGGAAAAGACTGTTAAAAACACAAATTTCAATCCCCAGTTACGGTCGTGTTTGAGGCTCCTGTTGGTCTCAGTGGAAAGTGTGTGAAACTTCTATGGTGTGACTCCAAGGGAGGAAACGTCTGTGCAGCTTTAAATCACCTTTGGGCTCATCCTTTCCCACAGCTCTCACGGAGCAGGCAGCAGATGCCTCGTGGGACCATCGCGTCATGGGGGCTCAAGCTGGGTACAGCTGCTCCACACTGGCTTCCTCTGACACACCCCCCACCCCTTTGGAACAGCTGTTCCAGATGTTTAGATCCCTTACCGACAAAAATCAGTGCTTTATCAGATTTTTCCAAAGCATCCCAGAGCCTTACGCTTTCAAACCTGCTAGGTAGCTGACTCCTCCTCTCTAAAGCGAGGCAATATGTTCCTTCCTCAAAGGTACCACGGGAGCTCGGGTTGAAAGGCTAGAAAGGTGCTTACTCACTGTAACAGCAGCAGGATGTTCTGATCCTGTAACTCACCTGCAGATTTCACAAGCTGGTAGAGAGGCAGGCCAGAGCAGAGTCGTTCAATGGGTCTGCCATAGCGAAACCAGTTTTTGAGATTCCCAAACCAGGAATTGCCACTCTGGTACTGTACCCAGACGTTCTTTGGAGAGTATAATCTCTGCATAGTCTAAACAGAAAACATTAGACATCATCAGTAATGTAGCTTCGGTTTCATTCTACTACAACATCCTTTGAGAAATTTCCAAAATCTAAATTCACCTTCCTTTGCCTCACACAAAGCAGTAGCTAAAGAAGCTAGATCCTTTTAAAGAAAAATAAATATTTCAATCTATTCAGAAACAAAGTGTGTTAGATACTAATTCTGCCAACATAGCAAAATTGAGCTATGCTCCTATAATGTTATTTTAATTGGCAGTAAGTTTTGCTGTGAATATGCTACTGTTATGCTGTCATAAAATGGGCCAGAACTCAAGTTCATCTCCAGCCAATAGCTCCAGTCACCTTCATGAAACCTTTGCCTGAATAGGAAAGTCAAAGTCTGGTCAAAGTAAACCAATTTCTAAACTCTGTTCTGCAAACAAAATTATTTTGAGTTATGTCAAGCTCAAAATACCAGCACGACAATGAAAAAAAAAGGAGAAGCCTGTGGTGATCACCTCAAAATAGTCAAATCACACTGCTTCCGAGGACAGGGCGTCTTACAGTTCTAGTCGCCATGACTATAAAACTGCAGGGGGCCATGACTGCTCATTATTTTAAAAGAATGTTCTGCATGATAATCCCTTGAAGTTCTGTCTTGTCAGATCTGCTTCATCATTGCTAATGCAGTAAAAGATATTCCTAAGAACATCTGCTCTTAAAGGCAGAGCGGAGGGCTCCCACCACACCACCCAACACTGATACAGAAGTCTTTCTTGTGTACAGTACGGGATTCATGACAAAGTCACCTTTCTCTCAAAAGCCAGGCGTCCAAGTTCTTCCAGCTCTGGGATGACATCCTTGTCTATTTTCATGATAAAGCAGGCCTTTCGTGACAGCAGCCTGGTTGCAATATAGCCCTGTGATTAAAAAAATATAGTTAATTAAATAATTACAAATGACTACCACTAATATTAGTTGATTCTCTCTTCTCTTTAGGACAGTCTAGAAGAAACACAAAGTGGCTACAGAGGCTGCTGCCGTGGAATGCCCCTG
>NW_009703129.1:0-3983 GCF_000703405.1 Apaloderma vittatum | reverse complement strand
CGCCCTTGGGGGAATGGAACACCCTTGGCCCCCCCCATCCGTAAGACTGGAAGTATCTTTTCCAACAGACTTACACAGCACTTGTTATACCTGAGTGGTGACAGCTCGTTCTCAACTCTGACCTCACTGAGGTCAGTGAAATCCTTTCACTTTCATGAACTGCCACCACAGGTTTCATTACCCGTCTTTTCAATTGCACCGTCATATGAGCGAAACAAATAGACGGCCTACGAGGAGGAGAAGTGACAGGAGTCTTGAGAGAAACAGTGTTTCAGGACAATTTATGGTGAGAAATTTCTGAGTTTAAAAACTTCCTCAGAGATTAAGTCTAGGCAGATTCTCGGATTTACTTACATGTGCGTAGTCAAAAATGGTGTCAGAGGAGGACAAGCCAGAGTGGACGTGGACTTCAACAACCTGGTCCCCGTTGTCGATGGTCATAGTTCCAGTGACATAGTTATTGCTGGGGTCGCGGAGGGCATAGGTCTTCGGTAAAAAACACAAAGTCATTGTTCACCATCTGCCTCGCACCTTTGCCATGTGCAATATAAACAACTGCTTTCGGTCAAATAAGCAGGTATGACTGCCATATGGAAATACTAAATCCCTTACCAACCCTCCAGCAGTCTCAGGAGGCTCTTGAGATAGAGATTAATTATGCAAGAGCGCATCAGGGTGGCAAAGGAGGGGACGAGCCCTCACTGCAGGCTAAGGCAAAACAACACGGAGTACCCCAGTCATGTGTGGCAGCAGGGATTGGTGGGAGACTGCAACAGTCTCCAAATTTCAGCTTGAGCTAAGCAGACCTATGGCCTCCCCCAACTTCTTGTTACTCTGCACCTGCTTCTTTGGCTCATATGATCATCACCTTTGGCAAATGCTATTTTCTCTACACTTGGCAAGCAACAGCTTGTTAGCTTCTTGTATTCACCCCCTGCCCAGGGACCCAACACATTTTAAATGAGTACATGCACTAGAAGGCTGATCGGTCTACTTACGTCCAAGGCAGAAGCCTGAGTCCAAAGGACTCCCAGCAGAACGAGAACAGCAGCCTGTAAAAGATAGAAGCATTTTCACTTGACAGAAACATCAGGCAGTGCCGTAAAAAACACCAGTTTGTGAATTAAGCGAAGCAGCAGTTTGAAAAATTACCCACTTAACACATGTGCTAAAACCAGTTACAATTCTTCATTGTAGAATTTGTGCCATTACGCTCTTTCGTCTGCAATTGACTCCGAGAGGATTACCGCACACCCAAGAAACATAGATTTCCCACTGAACAAACCAAAGAAGCAATACAGAGATCATAGCAGTCCTAGAACAGTACCACTTACTCGAGCTGATTCTCCTCTGTCCTTTCGGTTTATAAAATTACTTAACAAAAATGGATATACTCACAAGTGCGTTCATTTTTCTTGCAGAAGAACCAGAGGCTTTTTTTGAGAAAATCCCAGAGACTTCCCAACTTTTATATCTTTCTGGAGGGGTGGGAAACACTTGACAGATCTTTTCTTTATGACTCAAGCAAGGCCATATCTACATGCCACACTGTGTGGCAAGCCTCGTATCTGAATTTTGGGTTGGCACAGATAACCTGACCCTGATACGTTAAAAGCACTCAGTAAGACAGCTTTTGTAAAATTAATCACTCTACAAATGGCTATTGTTTACTGGTTTAAACTTTAGAGGAGTGCCCATTCTTGCTGATTCCATTTTTTAAATATTTAACAGGACGTTGTCCACAACTAAATGGCATTAGGAATAACTCTGCTATTCATTCATACAATTTTGTCTTCTAAAATGCAATCCCTACCAGCCTTTTAGTCTGCAGACAAATCCTGGAAGGAAATACTGATTGTCATGGTGGCCTACTTGCCACCTGCTCAACAGATCAATTCTTCAGCCGCTTCTTCCATCTAAAACATACATGAACTCAGAACAAGAAGTGCTGCTCATTTTTCATCAGTTACCATGACACATGTAACACATGCACGGAAATTAGTGACATAATTAAGAATAACAGCTGGGCTTCACCAGGCAATTTGGGTAATTTCTGGCCTCCTCAGCCTACAAAGCAGTACCAGGAAACCTCAGAGGATGTGTGGCTCACACAGGTCACAAACCAAAAGGAGCAGGATGGGGATTCTGCCTTTAAAGCAGAAGTTTTTTTGTATTTTATGAAAATGCCCATGACAGCACGATACTGCCGTGAGAAGTACTTTCCTACGACTGCAACCTTGTCTGGACTCCTCCTCATCTGTGACTCCGTGTCAGCCAGTGCCAGAACCTTGAAGAATCAAACTCTGCTTTCTACTGGAATGTCATAACTGAGGCCTACACACATCTAAAAACAGCAGAACTCAACCTAATAGCCAAAACATTTCTGTAATCACAGTATTCAGTAAAAAAGTGAAAGAGATTCTGTGGAAATCTCTCAGAAAAGAGGACACGTACACAAAAAAAAAAAAGAAATTGCACACATTTGCTTTATTCCACACAAGTTCACATGGAAAATGTTCTGTCAAGTGTAACAAAGCTGTGCTGCTAAGCAATATATCAGAATACATACAAACAGATACCAAATTGTGACAAACACAGACAGATTAATTAGATTAAGTTGACTGAAAGCTGTCCCTATCCCTTCTCAAGAGATTCCTTGTTTCTAAGATTATAGGCCTGCCAGAAACACTCAGAGTAGATTTTCAGCAGTCAAATAAACCTTTCATAGCAGGAATCTGCAGGGTTCAGGCATCACAAGCTATAACAAAAAGCTTTACTAAGTTTTAAATCCTTTTAACTAAATCCTAAATTAACTTTCCATTAGCCAGTTTGTGTTCATATATCCATTTCTTCTGAAAAACCCCCAAGAAGCGTGAGCTTCTGCTTTCTTAAGCACTGATACGCTTGGGCACAGGTAAAAGCAGAGCAGCCTCTGAAAACAGGAGTTACCGAAGGGAGAGAGAATCACAGCAGCTGTGATCTCCTGATTTACACCGAACGCTGGACTGACTGAATGTTGCTGATCTGATTAGCCAAGGCCAAAACTAAAGATTAATTTCTAAAAAGCATTTGACTAATTAACATTATAGCAACAGAGAAAATACTCCTAGTTGTCTCAGGAAAAGCCTGGACGTACTTCCCTTGGGAAAGCTCTGATTTTTGGAGAATTTTCCTCACCATGAATCATATACCTCCTAGTAAATACATGTTAAATTAGCACACCTGCACTTGGAGGCAATGTTCATCGTTGCAGGAAACTTAATTTCTCGGTTATTTTCATAAACCCAAATATTTTTTAATAAATTCTAATTTACCCTGCTGAAACATGATTATCTTACCGAATTACTTTTAATCTACGTAAGTAGCATTGCCAGAAGAATTTGACCCATTTTTGGCACTGTCATTCACTAAAAATCATTTAAACACAAGAATCTTGAACATCAAGCGAAAAGGGTAGTTGTATAATTCCAGTTCAAGTCTGATCACCAGACAGGAATTTCAACACATAAGGGAGATGGATTCAGTCAAGTGAAGGTGAGATTGTACTATCACAATACGCTCGCCGGGTGACTCACTGGGTGTTTTTTCAGGTACTTTTAATAAATATTTACTTTATCAGGGAGTGAGCAGGTAGTGGGAGAAAAGTAAAGAATGAAGCAACACCTCAAAAAATCAACAAAATTCTTTATGCTTCCATTTGCATTTGTCTGGGCATGCCACACTCCAGATAAAGACAGGGTGACACAGGCTAGAAAGTCGGTGTGGCACAAGGAAAGGTAAAGCAGAATTAACCACATTCTGGGAGTTAAAAAACACAAAGAGAGGTTCAAGGATTAAACCATGAATAACTGCAGCAGTTTTTTTCTTGCAAGACAGTAACACATAGAAAAACAAGTGAAAAGGTAAATGAGTGCACAAAATGAAACACTAATTGGAGAAAATTAGTGTTGCTAATTTGCTGATGACACCAAGCTGGGAGGAGT
>NW_009703128.1:0-4017 GCF_000703405.1 Apaloderma vittatum | reverse complement strand
ACCCTGACAATTCTATGATTCTATGATTTCAGTCTCTTCTGGCAGCACTGTTTTTTAGTTGTAGCCCATGTTGGTCTAACAGTCAAGAAGAGCACACTTGTTTTTTGTGGAAATCAAGCACTGCCTTGAATAAGGATGGCTTTTAACATGTGCTTGAGTGTGTGTTAAGGTGCAAAGCTGAATGAAGCCTGTAATTTAAAATTTTAAATAGAGAAATTCATTGGGCAGATAGAACTTGAGCAATTTGTGAAGTCGCTTGTAAAATACGAAATTTATAAGTAGGTTAAAATACACTGTAGTAAATAAAGAGTGGGGAAAAAAATCTTATACTTTAATCCTAAACTGAATGTGGTACTCCTCTGTAGACACCTAGGAACCGTAAGGTGAATATCTAACCAACGTATTTCTTCTCATCTTTCAGTTAAAATTAAAGACCTTGACCCACTCTTCATTATTTTTAAACTGCAGAGTAATGAGCTGAAACAGGGAGAAACAGTTCAAAATAACTGGATATTTGACTGTGATCTAAAGCAAATAAAATATCACTTCTTGACAACCTGCACGCCGTATCTGTAGAGTTCACTGATACTTTGGGAAAAGTTTGGGTGCCCCAAAGCTCCTTTGTTTTGCTATTGGTTTTTGTGTTCTTTTTTTCACTCTAGCATGACTTTGTCAGTTGGTGAAAGAGATTACCAGCTGGTTAGGCACCCTCTTCATCTCCGCCACAATAGCAGCCACAATATC
Organism: Apaloderma vittatum; assembly: GCF_000703405.1. Taxonomy (NCBI): domain Eukaryota; kingdom Metazoa; phylum Chordata; class Aves; order Trogoniformes; family Trogonidae; genus Apaloderma; species Apaloderma vittatum. The sequence continues at coordinate 3,273 of NW_009703128.1, read as the reverse complement.
TGTAATCTTCTGAAATTCACATGCTGGTAACTGCAGAGTCCGATTAACAATGTTGTCTTGTATTATTTATTTATACCATAAATGTTATCTTATACAAGGAAAAGTGTTATGTTTTAGAGTTGTGGGGTTGTTTTTTGTTTTTTGTTCTAACTTTGAATTGAATGTTGGTGTCCTTAGAAATCAAGTCCCAGTGAGCTGGAGGAGAGACCAGCCACAGATGAAGTGTGTGTTGTTTCTAAAACAAATTTGCAGCTGTTTGCATCAACAAACTTAAAAATGGAAAGAGAGTGAGAGACAAGTGCTTAATAAGATTCCTTTCTTGTTCACACCTAGTGGTTGTCTGCAGACGCTCAGCTTTTCAGTGACATTACTGGACGGTTAGGATTTTCAAAACCAAATGCTTGATGTTGAACGACAGGTATGAAAACTAAAGTCCGGTGTAACTGAGTCACTTTAGAAATGGGACTTCAGGTTCTTTTAACTGCTTCACCTTTAGTCTTTCTACAAGGTATTGTTTGGTATGGCTGAAGCGTGGTTTTAGTTTCAGCTATTTATCAGGCTATGCTGGGGAGCTTTCTAGTTCTTGGCTTGCAGAGGGTGATGATCTGCTGGAGAATGACTGTTTTATAAGTGAAACAGCGAAAGTGGCTGTAGTTGTTTGGCTGTCTGGTCTCCTTTAAACCTTCAGTCCTGTGGGTGATGCATTATCAGGCCGATTGCAGTTTCCTGTTTATATAGGGTCTGGCTTTGATGCGCGTACAACAGATTAAGGGGCAAAAGCAGAGTTCCTGTTTTAGTAATTTCTCATTAAGATGTATATAAGACCAATGACACTGTGCTGACAATTATTAAAAACATCAGACCAGCCAGCACATACTTTTACATCAGCACCAAAGATTTAAAGGCATACCACCTCAGCAGCAGCCTCGCTACTTCAACTTTGATCAAAGTTACAGATCAGAAAGAGATTTTTTGAACGTTGTTTTTCATGTGTTTGAGAACTTAAGTGAATAATTCCTGCATTAAATTAAATCCCACAGTTTCTGTCCGAAGTTCATTTGTCATTCAAAGTGATCTGGAAGCTGTTGATAGGCTTGTGTGGCGATTTGTCACTTGCATTTTACGTTAAGAAGTTGTGTTTTATTTGCAATTTCGACGTCTTTTGCAGTTTCTTGCCATTATCTCCTGCTACACCTTTGCCTGCTAAATCATATATAAACCACTACCTAACTCTACCAGGCCCACTTCTAAACCATATCACCGAACACCATATCTTAAAGGCTTTTAAATACATCCAAAGAGGGCGATTCAGCACTTCCCTGGGCAGCCCACTCCAGTCTTCAATAACCCTTTCAGTGTAGAAGTTTTTCCTGAAGTCTAGCTGTAACCTCCCCTAGTGCAAGTTGAGGCCGTGTCCTCTTGTCCTATCGGTTGTAACTTGTGAGGAGAGACCAACCCCCACCTCTCTACAGCCTTCTTTCAGGTAGCTGTATCTTTCCCAGATGCAAGACTCTGCACTTGCTCTTGTTATATTTCATTAAATTTCTCTCTGCCCAACTCTCCAGCCTGTCCAGGTCTCTCTGAATGGCAGCACAGCCTTCTGGTGTGTCAGCCACTCCTCCCAGTTTTGTGTCATCAGCAAACTTGCTGATGGTGCACTCTGTTCCCTCATCCAGGTGATGATTATAGTTCATGAAATGATAATTCTGGGTACAGAGCTGCTGCTCCCTGGGACTGGGATACAGTAACCTGTTGCCCTGATGCTTGCCATTGTGCTAAGGATTTGTCTGGCAGCTCCAAATTTTTGTTTCGAGGTGGAATTCTGTTGTTCCTTGAGTGATGTTCTGTCGATGTGTCCTCCCTGGTACAGAGGTCGTCTGCAAACCACACACTCTTCTTGTTCAAAGAGAGACCATAAAGCCCCCACTTATTATTTGTCAAAATTCAAAACCAAAGTGCATTTCAGTATCGTTCTTGGTGTTTGTAAGTAGACTTAAATGTCCAAAGTTAAGTGGTAAGTGTAAAGGCAGGGTAAACTTGGAGGACCTCTCCAAGAAGGTGAGCTCCACAGGAAGTCCCAGCCACTTGGAATTTCATGCAAGCAGGCCAGGACACTTGTTCCCCTCAGTCTGTGACTTCTCTTGGAAAAAGATCTGGGTTGATGCTGTGCCCTGGAAAACAGCCTCAGTTTTTTTCCCCAGCCATACCAGCTGTAAAAGTCAGAGCAACGCAAGGTGCTTAGGAGACTTTTCAAGCAGGGTTTTGTGTTGGTTAAGTTTGTTTGTCTCATAGTTTAATTGGTGTGTGAACCTAACACACCTTTTTCTCTTTGAGTTGTCGATGTGTTAAGAACCCCTGTTACTTTCTGTCTGCCTTCTTTTGGGAATTTCATCAAGAAACGATAAATATGGTTATGCACATGAATTCCATTATATGTAATGTAGTTCCAGTACCAATATCTGTGATAACTGTAGCATGATACCAATAACAGACAGCTTATACTTGCAGCTATTTGAATAATCACTTCACTGCTTGTTTACACTTGAAGTATAGAACTGGCTAGATTCAATTTCTGTTCTAGTGTATGTTTATCCTGTTACTGCCTTTTCCTTTCTGCTGCTTATGCTTGTGTAATTTACATTTACTTAATGATCCAGAATGTTTAGAAAATAGAGAAAGGATCATCTGCTATAAAAGCACTGCCATCAGAAAAGGGTGAGTTGTCAAACTTAAAAACTAAGTAAGATCCAGTGAGGCATAATTAAACCAGGACTTGCACTTAATAAGATGCATACACACGTATTGGAACTGCTGAATTCAGAGGTGTACTGGGCTATTCTTATATTAGTTTTCAAGTTATTAGCTCTTGAAAAAAGAACTTAAAATGAAAAGAGTCTATTGAGCTTAGCTTCGCTATCTTTAGTGAGACTCCATGAGATTTCTTTCATGGAAGCTTCCTTCTCCCTTCCCATCCCCAGTAAAATCAGGGCTATTTAGCTTTCTGTAGACACAGACAGATTTTTTAGAAATCATGTTTACTCCATGTGCTTTGGAACAATGTACTTTGAATAGGGATTTTTGTAGTTTTGGGGTGGGAAAGCAGAGCTCACCATATTAAATTAATCTGACGTCCATTTATAAAATCTCCCTAGCAACGGAGTATTCAGTACGTCCAAGGCATCTCTGTGAACACATGAGAAGATTGAGGTGTGCACATGTTATCAGTTGATAAGCCTGAGAAAACAATATAATTATAATATATTATAATTATAT
>NW_009703127.1:58485-60150 GCF_000703405.1 Apaloderma vittatum | reverse complement strand
ACAGAATCATACAATGTGTTGGGCTGGAAGGCACTTTTAAAGACCATCCAGTGCAATCCCCCTGCAGTGAGCAGGGACATCTTTAAGTAGACCAAGGCTGCTCAGAGCCCCATCAAGCCTGACCTTGAAGGTCTCCAGGCATGGGGCCTCCACCACCCCTCTGGACAACCTGTGCCAGTGTTTCACCACCCTCACTGTAAAGAACTTCTCCCTAACATCTAATCTACACCTACCCTGCTCTAGTTTAAAACCACTGCTCTTATCCTGTTGCTACATGCCCTTGTAAATAGTCCCTCCCCAGCTTTCCCGTATGTCCTCTTCAGGTACTGAATGGCCACTATAAGGTGTCACCCGCTGACCCAGCCTCCCCTGCCCCATAGACTCATCAAATCATTAAAGGTTGGAAAAGACCTCTAAGATCATCTAGTCCAACCATCAGCCCAGTACTACCATGACCAATAAACTATATCCTCAAGCGCCACGTTTTTTGAACACCTCCAGGGATGGCGACTCCATCACTTCCCTGGGCAGCCTGTTGCAATGCCTCAGCACTCTTTCAGTAAGGAAATGGAGCCCTCCCATGCAATGGTGAGGCCTGTGCTGTGGGGCAGGCCCAGGCCCGGAGGAGTGAGAGGCCGCGAGGGTTCACTGACTGCAGCATTTAGGCAAGCAGTTGGGTAACGGGTGCTGAAACAGAGAATTTTCCTGAAGAAACATTTCACATATTCTGAGGTTTTCCTTTGGGACTTGTGGAAGACATGTAGGCTGCTAGAAAATGTTTAACAGGAAAACTTCATGATGATGCTGACATAAAATTTAGAAGCTAAGGGGAGGTTGTTCTTTAAAGCTAGCTGGAAAAAAACCCTGCATGTCATAGAATGGCCTAAGCTGGAAGGGACCTTAGAGATCATTTTAATCCAGCCTCCCTGCCGCCAGGGACGCCACCTCTCGACTAGATCAGGCAACATATGGGGACCGAAAGGGAATCGAACCCGCGACTGTAGCGTTGTTAGCGCTACGCTCAACTGACTGAGCTAACCGGCCCCCTAAGTGTCTTTTGTACTTTGTCATTCCACTGTACCATTGACTTTTTAAACCACCTGCAATCTTTATGTATTTGCTTACACACTCTGCTGCATTTGGATGGACTGCTATCAGGTCCCCAAATCAATGGATCAGACCTTAGTTTCAACAAGTCAGCCAGCGTGTCTCCACTGATTCCCACTTTGACAGCTGGTGGTCAACTTTAAAGTAACTTCTCAGGAGTGATGCTTCAGAGGTAAAGTTCAGAGGTCACTTTCCATCTACACTATGATTTCTATGGATTTTCACAGAGCAAGGAGTTGACCTGATGGGCCTGTACTACCAGTAATTTATCAGACAATTTTAAACTACTCCTACTCAAATCAATAAAAGTTTTTCTGAATCAGGACTGAGAGTTTTCAGGGAAGTTTTTTGATTACAAATACACAAAAAAACAACAGAGAGGAAAAATCCACTCCAGTCACAGACCTGTGGCTGCTGCCACCTCTTCTTTGTCCCTAGTCCTAGGACCACTTACAAGACTTCCTGGCTTCTTCTAGGGCTGCTGCTACCTGATGGTGAGGCATAAAAAAGTCTCACCTGCCCCAGGCTGATTCCCTCTAGAGCCAGTCAGGTGCCACT
>NW_009703127.1:55272-58454 GCF_000703405.1 Apaloderma vittatum | reverse complement strand
AACCAAGCTTTGGGAAGAAGATGAAATGATGCTTCTAAAGCCTGCCCTGACCCGACAGCAGGCATTAGTTCTGACTTGAACATTTGTTGTGATTAAAAAAAAAAATTTAAAAAAAAGTAGAGAAAAAGAAAACTGAAGATGTCCACTAAAGGTACTGTATATTATCTAGTATAATGTCCCCAGACTCAATGAGCTTAGAAAAGCTGGGGAATCCAGTCAACAGTTGGGAAAAGGGAACTATTGTGATCTCTTAAGTATAGTGGGTTACAAAGCAACCAGCAACACAAAAAGAAGGAAGATGAAACAGAAGGAGGAATATGATGGAATGAAATGCAGACAAAATTTACAAAAGTTCTTGAAAGAATATTTATAAGGAAAAGATGTGAGGAAATAGATGAGAAGTCAAAAAGGTTCAAGGAGTGGGTACTGTAGTCAGGGCAGCTTGAGCATCAATGCTGGGACAGACTGCAACCAGAAATGTGAAAAGGAGCAAATGGACACAGTAAAAATTTCCCACATGTCATGGTGGTGTGAATAAGGAACAGTGAGGCAAGAAGCAATTCTGATGATTTTAAGAAGAAGCATGGAGCTTGCTCGATTGCTTGCCTTATCAAACAAAATCTCATCTGTTGTGGTGTTGCTTAATACCCCAAAGCGTCCAAATCCAATGTTTTTTTTCATTTCTCTGACGGTTTTTAATTGATTTGTTTGCATAATTTACAAGTTAAACCAATTCACTGGCCATTTGTCATGCCAAATCTCTAATGACTACATTAAAAAACCCCTCTGTCCTAAGAGTACCTCACTATTAAGATTTCACTGTCCAAGAGCATCTTTCTACTACATTTTTTTACATCTATCATGTAATTATTATTTACGCTGCAATATTTTATCCCATTAGCTTATGGCACATTTTTCCTTTATATGCAGGAGTTAAGAAAGGGTATGTCCAAAAATGTTTTTAAAGATTTAAGTAGTATCTATTTGCTAAATCAGAAATGAATTTTCAGAAGGAACTAGAAAGAAAAAAGTGGACAAGAAGAGGAAGGCTGTTATAGAGGACAGAGTAGTTTGACTCTGTTACTTGCCTTCTCAAGGAGCTGTAACGAAGCTAAAAATTTTCCCTGTATTTTTGTGTTTAACAACCTGCAATTCTGAATACTGCTTCAGCTCTTTTAATAATACAAAAGGAATTGATATTGCAGATCTAATCTGATTTTCAGGAAGAGATGTGAAAATTTTATATTAACTTTTTTTTTCAATTTAATTTTTGTATTACTTCCTGTAATATGGCTTGGGCCATATTTCTTTAATAGAAAATGTTGGGTGCTTCATATGCATAATATATATACACACACAATCACCAATGTGTCTACTATTTTCTTCAGATTCTACAAGTGAATATCACGTAGAAATAAATTAGGCAAGCAAGCCCAAAACTGTGAAAGAATGGGCTTAATTTTAAGCACACAAACAGAAGTCCAGAGGACTATCTTGACGCTTGGGTCAGACACAAGCTTTGATGCTTTTAGCAGTGAAAAACCTGGTCTTAAATGATGGGAGTATTTCCATTTATTTCAGTAAACTCACACAAGCCTTTAATTGCTTTGCAGCACTCACACTCCCTCCTCCTTAAAGGGAGCTGGCATGATAGCTACTCCTGTGGTTCCAAAAACCTGTGACCTGGCAACAGGAACTCCTCGCTGATGCAAAAATTTTTGAAATGTATTAATTTATGTTCTTGTCTATTATTTGTTAATTTTATTGGCATGATTGTTTTTTTGGTTGGAGGAGGTCCTGAGTACTCCAGTCCTTTTACCTCCCACAGTCACATCACCTGCACCCAAGCCTTCTCTGCACTGCTTGATCTTCGGCTATGTTACATCTCCATGATATGAAAAATTCTTCCTGATCCCCCTTGTTTATAGTCTACTTTACTATTTTAGCCTCTCCGTAAGACTTGGTGCTGATAAAAATTCAAATGGACATTTATCACTTCTCAAAGGGTGGGTAAATTTTATGGGAACCTGCCCTCCAACCCAAGCTCCTATCAGCAGGCTGTGCTTTGCTGCCATCAGGTCACAAGAATGACCCTTTTGGGTTTCTAGCAGGTTACAATTCTGCCCTACAAAGATGCAGAATCCAAAGCTTCTTGGTGAACTTAGAGAACTCTTTGTGAACTAAATAGGTGATTAATTCTCCACTGAACTTGAAACTTAGCAGCTCTGCACGGAGCCTATTTTCCTCATATTTCAGAAAACAATGCCCGTAATATGTGTTAGCCTCATTCTAATTCAGTTCTACGAGATGCCATCAGACTAAAGGATTTTGATTTGAGTGGGGGCTAGCGACACAAGTGATCTGTCCTCCATCTAGCTCAACCCATAACATGGAAGACTTTCGGCTCCTTCTTACCTGGTAAATCATCTTCGTCTTCACTGAAAACGTTTGGATTAAAGACGGGCAGGTTAATGTAGTCCATTGAAATCTTCCGCACTTCTGGAAGATATATTGTCATCTGCCTGGGCTGCAGATGCAGCAAACTGGTTTTATATATTACTGTAGAGTACAACATGAAATAAGAAAGAAGTTACATGAAGAGCATCTAAAGCTAAGAAAGAATCAACTCAAAGCAGACAGAAGGGTTATAATTATTTTTATGTAATCTGTTAATGAACAAATGCATGTATGGGCCATTCTTAGACAAATCACTATGAAACACTGCATAAACAGGATAAAAGAGATTGTTACTCTCAGCTATTTCTCTTTAAATAGAAGCAGCATTTCTGTAGTTAAATAATCTGTATAAATAATTAATTACTGCATCTTGTACGCACATTTATTTTTATGGAAGGAAAATAATTTTTCCATTCTACTTTTGGAACTCTTCACCACAGGATGCTACCAACTTACAAGACTTGCCATTGACAATGGGAGAATTACAATGACCTCTGGTCTGACCCAGTAGGGTCATTCCTAACACTATCTTTTGTCAATCATTGCAAATGCAGATGTCAGCAAGTTGTAAATTATTTGAAAAAAGGAAGTATCTGGAACAAACTGGAGGGTTTCCATAATGCTGTATCAAGTAGAAGGTGCCACTGCCCTTTAGTAGTAGCATTAATATTTCAATTCAGAGCTCATTTCTGATAAATTGTACCCTGCTCTTTACTTAGCCTTCT
>NW_009703127.1:45544-55241 GCF_000703405.1 Apaloderma vittatum | reverse complement strand
AGCAGGACTATCTAGGTAGATTTGGCATACCCAGAAAAGAGTCAAGATACTAGACAACTGCTACTTTTAATGAAGGCTACACATTTACTGATGCTCCAGCAAGAGAACCATATGGTAAAGCTACGCACTGACTTGAAGAATCCTGAGCATGACGCCGCAAAGAGCTTTTTAAACATTATTTTGGTATAATTAGTAACTATATGACTATAAAAATCTGACTTTAAAAAATATTTCTATTACAGTAACTTAAACCCTGTGATTTTTATAGTTTGCAAAAATTGTCTTTATCTGGTTGGATTTTGTTCAAATAAAATGTAAAAATAAAGGTCTGAGCTTGACTGCTAATTAATCTTCTTATTACAACTGAGATCTTTAACATTTCATTAATAGCTCATTACTGTATTTACAGATTTAAATGTCTTTCAGTTACACTGAATTTAGTAAAATCTAATTCCTACTGTCCACAGAAAATAAGTGCTTTGCTAAAGAAGCCTTTCGATCACTGAAAAAAAGAATCACATGGTATAAAAAAAAATGTTTGTTGTTTGTTAGAAAGTTTAATATGCAAAAAATCAATAGAGTTTACTTTTACCTGCACCAAGGTTAGTTGGTAGGAAAGCAGCCAAACCCACAATTTTAAATTTGGTTCCCCAGATATTAGATGTGACCTGAGCAAGGTAGTTGTGCTGCAAAGCAAAAACAAGATCGTTTTCATCTAATAAAATCTACATCAAGCTCTATAAAAACCTGCAGAGTAATCAAGCTATTGCAAGTGATAATACAGTTTCAGCTTCTTTTGGTTTTATTTTATTGAAACAACCTAATGTGCCTATGTAGCAACTGTTATACCTAGTCATTAAGAAGTCTCATTTTGATATCCGTACACCATCAGAAACGATGTACACAACAGCCACACAGGTTGATTAAAGCTGCTAAGAACTGAACGACACGACGGCTGCACAGTGAGAACAGGCCTGTTTTCAGACACTCGCTTCTCCTGCACAACAGGAGCGTGGCTATTCTGTATTTCAGAAAGCAATACACCCTGCCCTTCGGTTCTATGCTTACAAACCACTTTATAGAACAATAAATAAGGCAGAAATTAATTACTCATAAGGACAAACATATTCTTCCTGGAGCTTCCAAAGCAGCTTCCCAAAACACTGCTTCCATGATGATCAAATTATGGATTTGAAAGACCAAGAGATTTTCTCAAAGGACAGGAGTTATGCTGTTAAAATAGGAGCAGGATCTAAGCCTCTGGTCTCCTGCCTTATTCAAAGGACTTTTGACCCTGTCTTCTGCTGCTATGTAAGTGATCTAGAACGTTTCATTATAAAGGAAAAAGTGAAAAGACAAAGCAGAAAAAACAACTGAAACGAAATGAAAAAAAAATAAAAAGAATGCAGGCTGGTATTAATACAATACGTAACCCAGACAGTTCTACAGTCTGCTAAGTTTCATTTACCCAGAAAGCAAGAACAACGCAAAGAGTACAAAGTGCTAATTCCTTGCTTTCTTTCCAATTAAGGCTGTTCCATGTTAATTATGAAACACAGAGCATGTGGCCCTCTGAAGCAACCATTGCCTTATCTTTGCAATATCCAGCAAAATAGACAACTATGGTGGCCTTATGACAGCTCTTTCTTATGACAGAAACTGATGGAGCATTTTCACAAACACTTTCAGTCAACAACATCACCTAAAATCAAACCTCTCACATGGATTTACATGGGCAGAAGTTAGAGGCGCCAGGATTTACCAAAGAGCACCTAACCCCACTGACACTTTTAAACATTAACATTGAGCTGGAAGATGCAATTCTTCAGTTGTTCCATCTAGTTACCGTAGTTAAATGAAAAAAAAATATATTGGTGATCATGGAAATCTCTATCACAACTTGCTGCCTCTGTAAGGAAACGCATTTGGATTCAGGGCTGTTAACGACGTGCACAGTACCTGAGTAATATCTTCTAAAGGAAACTCTCTTCGTGTTAGGCTTGGTGAACCAATAGAAGGTTTCCTTATTGGTAACCTTGGTGATCTTGATATCTCCTGTGCAGCTCGTGACATCTTTGGAGATTTGCGAGCTTCTATATTGATTCTGCATAGAAAGCAATAATTAGAATCACTCACCAATGGGCATACAAAAATGAAAAAACATCATGCCTTTACATTCAAAGACATAATGAAGACAACTGCTACGGTGTCCTCTAAGTGACTAATGAAGACTCTAGAGCCTACAGGATGGAGAGTCATGGGTCAAATTTAAAGACATATATGGCCTGACACAGAGCAATTCTGATCGGATGCTTTCTGATTCATTTAAGAAAGCTTACAGCAGTTCTGTCAGATACAATATATCCTCCACTAATCCATAAAAATGTGTAGGCCTGAGCTATTTCAATTATGCAGACTTTCAGCAAAGAAATGGAAACATGACACCTCAGCTGGCAGACTTCTATGCTAGTACAGCAAATCAAGGCTGTACAAACATCATCAGTGCTATTAGTCCAAGCCAGAAGTTATCCCTACCTCCCACTATACAAGGAGGGTCATGACTATGAGATCAAGGATCTGAAAAAACTCATTGTAGAAAAAATAATGAGCAAAAGTTACATTTCAAAAGCATGGTCTGAAAAAACCAAGGACTCAGGATTGTTGTTCTTCCTGCTCCATTTCAGTTTTAGGCTCAGGAACTGATGGTGCTTTTGTCAAGCACTACTAAACTAGAACGTTGGTATTTCGCACATTATGTTCACATATAATTTGTTTTGCCTCATATTAGGAGAAGCTTGTAATATCAGGTCCTCGGAAAAGTGTCAGCTGCAGTGAGAAGGCATCAGGGTCTCAAGCCCATAACTTGCAGCTGGCAGACACATGTCAGTGCCCGTGAAAAGCATCACAGACATCAGTGAGGCTCTGTGCAGGTGGAGGGTTCTGTCTGCACATAATGAATATAATGAAGAGCTGGCAGGAAAGAAACCAGACGAATAATAAGCTTATTTTGTATACAGAAGTTTGTCAACCCAGTGTTTAGAAGGATCTGTTTGTCGAGGGTCTCTTGCAAGGCCACTGCAGAAGTGGTGCCACCTATGCCAGGATCTATGTCATTATGCAGGGACTGATGAATTTCAAAATACCTCTGAGGAAATAAAGGCTTTAACTAGACCAGAACAGAGGAGGCACACCCTCAGGCTGTCTGAAGGACAAAATACGTCCTATGGTGGCAAGAGTTTATATGTGGCAGAGGCAGTACTGATAGAGTTTATAAAGAATCTTTCCTCAAGATTGCTTGGGAAGGAGTGGTGCCCTATTGCTTCCCACTACCTTTTGCCCCAGAACCTTCCCCAAAGTCTACTTCAACACCAATCTCTGAGATCACTCCAGAACTGCACACTCTAGAGGATGCCACTCTTCCAAAAGACTCTTATCTCCTAGAAGGAGTTTGCTTTTCATTTTATGAGGTGTGAAGACAGTGTTGAAGAGGGGAGGGGAGAAGGAAAACGGAAAGAGAAAAAAAAAAAGAAAAAAAACTGGAGAAAAGAAGAAAAGAAAAAAGTTTGGGGAAAAAGAAGATGAAATATGCAAGAAATTATTACCTGGGGAGTTTGGGTGACTTGCTAGCTCGACTGATTTTGGGAGATTTCTTTGCTGCCCAGTCATCACTCAGTTCGATATCACTGGAGTCCGAACAGTTGCAGCTGTCAATCACAGTGGAAATCAAGCTGTTTCCATAGATTTCATCTATCAAGACAGGCCCCAGAAAACGTAAGTGCAGCTTCAGGACACTGATATCAATTATAACTATCAGTCAGAGAAAATTAACTGTTCTTCATCCTGCCTAGTATAAACTCCAATGGTTTGAACTCAAAGGCATGATTCAGAGGGGTGAAGAGCATCCAATTAACTTCAAAATTGAGACTAAAGAGTACTTTTTGCTAATTAACAATCTATCCCCTACTATTCAAAATTAAAAAGGTTTCATTTTTTACAACAGAAAGCACGATGGAATAATTTCAGAGGCTTGAGCCTAGGTAATGCTAAAGATTTTTTTTTGCACCAGAAAAAAAATATCAGATGCCACCTTCCGTATTCAGATTTTCTTTAACTCCTGAGGATTTGATATCTAAAGTGTTTCTAAACCGCATTTTGTGCAGAGCAAGAAATCAGTTCTACCTGCTTTTCCATCTGTTTTAGGATCCATGATGACAAACTCTGGCCGCAACTTGCTGATACGACGTCCTTTCAGGATTGGCACCAGTCCCCCAAGGTATTCCAGGTACAAAGTATAACATGGGCCACCAACCTCTGGGTCATCTTCTGTCCGCTTCATTGTGCAGTGAAGCCGTTCATTACCAGCTGTTGGGTAGCTGACAAAATCTCTCATATTGTTTGGGTCTGGGATAGGAGGCTTAATTAAATAAAGGAAGGAAAGAGAAGGTTTCCTATAGGTTATTGTTGGTTTTGTTGTGTTTTTTTTTTTTTTTCCTGTAGTGATCTAGTCCCAACACAAGTAATTTTGAACCCAACTCTAACTTGGCAGGTCAAGATCAGTACAGGTTACTGTGTGAGTTATGCAGGACCCACACAAAAGACAGTGGTCATCTATTATGTAGTTAGGTCAAAAGCAGATGTACACGAAAAACTAAAACTAGTCAGATCAAAAAGGAAGGGTGGACCTGTGGTTAGAGCACTGAATTAAGACAACAAACCTGTTTTCAAGTCCCGGCTCTATCACAAACTTCTTTTCTATCTTGGATAAAGTGGTCAAGTCTAAGTTTCAGAGTATCTTGTCTCTTCCTGACCCTCCAAGGGAACTTGGCTACTCAGGTTCCCATTCCTGGTTAGCACTGACACATTCTGCGCTGCTATGCCATAGCGCTATCAGCTCCAGAAGTGGCCCATACTTAACACCTCTTCCAAGCACATGAGCCATCTTTGCGGAGGGCCTTCTTGCATGTGATGTGGAGAAATACGAGCATAAAGCTTAGGGGCGGTTACTCTATCCTGCATACCAATCTTAAAGCAGTTAGACTGCTTTTGTCTAGGACAATGTAGCCTGTACTCCATCGCACACTCTCCCTAACAGCCAAGCAAGTGTCACTGATGCTCTAGAGAGCTGTAGGGGTGGCTCTGGGACAACATGGAAAGCATCCTGGGGAAAAGTAGGCATGCTAGGAAGAAATGAGAACTACTGGTCTGTTAAATGCTCTGCATCTCTGGAGATGGAGGAGTTACGGTTACAGCACGGCATTTAGTCTTCTCTGGCAAATGAAATGTTTCACAGTCACACAAATTGCCCCAATTAGCAGCACCCAAATGAAACCATGCCAAATCATTATTTTAAAGGCATAATTTGTTCTCATTTAAGCAGGGCCAACCCTGCTGATTTCAAATTAGTTACTCTAACTCTGCACTGTTAAAACAAGGACCTGAAACTGGCTCAAGAGAACACTGTAACGCATACACCAAAAATACATAACACAAAAATATATGTTTGAATGCAGGGCATTTAACAGCTAATGCTCTGGTTTATAGGCTGTGATAAAGAGTTCAGAAATTCTGATATGTGAGTAAGGGCAAACCCATGAAACAAAGGGTCGGAGCAGATGGCTCTGTTAGTGGTATAGGAAAAGGCATAATCATAGAATCATAGAATGGCCTAGGCTGGAAGGGACCTTAGAGATCATCTAGTACAACCTCCCTGTCACGGGCAGGGATGCCTCTCAACTAGATCAGGATACTCAATGCTCTGTCCAACGTGGCCTTGAACACCTCCAGGGAGGGGGCAGCCACAGCAACTCTGGGCAATTTATTCCAAAGTCTTGCCACCCTCGTACTGAAGAACTTCTTTCTAAGATCTAATCTAAATCTATTCTTCAACTTAAACCCATTTCCCCTTGTCCTATCAGTGGACACTCTTGTAATATCTGGTTCATTTTTCCATAGCACTGCTGGAGCCATAAGGTTAGCAGAACTCGCTGTCAGTAGAAATATCTGGGCAGTCACAGGTCTTAAGTATACCTTTCCTGGCAATATAAGGACTCATGTAACAAGTAGGGAGGCAACAGTTTTACCACTGTGAATCTGACCTATAACCTTGACACAGCATTAGCATCAAGGTGAAGTCTCTGTGAGTCACCAGCATATTTTGGCCTTGGGATGTCCTTGGAAAGGCCATCCTCATGGCGTAAGGCAGATAGCATGTGTGAGCCCTCTTTTTTAGATTCTAATCAGCACCGAATGGATCAGCGGACTTCTGAAGAAAACAGGAATGACCTTTAATCAAGCTTGTAAAATCATAATTATGGTAATTATAGTATCTTATAATTCGTCCACTGTCACTTAGGAGAACCACGGGGAGGAAATCAAGCAACTTTTTCCTCTTCCTCACACAGTGTTTCTTTCCTTTTACCTTGATTGTTGGTATAAAGGCAGTGGTGAGGTACGAGCAGAGTCGAGGGGGCAGGGTCAGTTTGCTGATATCCTTGTCATCCCGCAGACAGCTGGCAATGGTCTGCTGGCACAGCAGCTGTAGACTGGAGACCCTGTGCTCGACTCTGACAACGTATAACGCAGGTCCAGAAGCCATCAGCAGTCGTGAATCCCTGTGACCCCAACAGATCGAGATGATGGGACGCTGAATGGAGAGGAAAAGGACACAGCTTTAAAAGAGCATATGCTTCCTCCAAGATAGTTGCACAGCAAGTGACCACAGGAATTCAGCACCAATCATGTTAGGTACCCCAAGTCTTCCAGAAATTTAAAAGTGCATGCTATTGCCCACAAAAAGGGAGAAGAATGTGAATACCTAAATTATCGATAACAGTGGTTGATGTTTATACAGTACTTTTTACTCATGAGGCTTAAATCTCTTAATGCAAGAAATTGGACATCAAATTCATCACCTAGATAGGATAAGTGACTTTGAAGTCACACAGTGATGAAGAGCAGGATCTTCAGATGCCCTAACCAGATGATTTCTTCAGTCATCTCTTCAGTTCTCATCCATTGCTAATATCTCACACGTTACTACTGAAAAGTTATATGTCCAGAGACACTTGGTAAAATAGTGGATGAAATCCAGCTGGCTCTTGTCTTGCACTGAGTCTTTTGCTGCACTGTGTCTCTTTTGAACTATTGCCAAAGCAAGTGAACTATGAAACAGCACCAGGAACAAAACAGAGAATGGCCTTTGTGTTCTGCTTGTCTACATTCAGAAACATCTAAATTCATGACAGTAAAACCAGAAAGAGTTAGGGGTGACTGGTACTAAGCATCAGAATGCTGAGCAGAACAACAGCAAACAACTCAAATGCTGCTTTGGACATTATTCCCTGCTGAATGAACATTAGGAGTTCATGTGAGAATACGGAGCTGTGCTTGCAAGGAGCTCTCTAAATTCTCTTCCCTTTTTTTTTCTTCATGAAAAAGCACCAGTCTGTTGTGACCTCTTCTAGCCCTATCACAATTACTTCTGCCATTTGTGCTAGCTGCGTTCACCTGTCACTCTTGCTTTCTGTAATTGCATATACGCACACCTTATATGGAATTTCAAGCCTGTAGCTGCTACCTCTACAAACAATTTGGAGTAAAGAAGAAACTCTCACTCCATGAAGAATACTGTGCAGCAGGCTGTAAACACCGAACTATAAAATGTGTACTCCTTCCTGTGAGGGGCTCCATTCTTTTCACGATCCATGACACTCAGAAATTTAAGCAAATATGTTTTTCATCTAAATTATGAACACATTTACTGAAAGAGGGGTCTCTTTGGAATACCTTTGCTCTTCACAAGATGCACCAAATAAGAATTAACTATTCAGAAGACAAGTGTCATGGCACCACCAGTAGTAACTTTTATCCATTCCTCTCTAGTAATATGGTACCTAGATACCTGGGTTAGATCAGCTCAGAAGTTACTAATCTAGTCTGGGGAAACAAAACATTCCCTTCAGTTACAAATTTAACATGACTAAAGGTGAGAAACTGAGACTAGATGATTTAGGTGAATGATATAAAGCAGAATGCGGCTGCACGGCACTGCATCAATGTCCATCATCAAGGCACAGGGCTGGACAAAACAAATTTCCCAGATAAAAGATCTTCCCTCCTATTTCATCTTATTCTAGATTTAAATTTCAAGGAAAATAGTGGTTTTAAAGTGAGAGGAATGACGAAGCTTCATTTACTCTACACCACACACAGAGAGACATTTTAATGGGGGCACAAACCTTCAGTTCGACTGATATGCAAATAGAAAGCAGCAACATGCGAACCTTGTGATTTTCACAGTAATTGCTAAAGGCATTTTGTAGTGGAGGACTTCAAAAGAATTGAGAAATCCTTTGTGTACCATCAATAATTATTACATGGCTTGTCATAACCATAATCTGTGGGCCAGAGCCTTATATTTGATGAGCCATCACATAAAGTATCCCTTACTGAGGGGTATTTTCATGATTTGAGAGCATGGCTCAGCTCCCATACTGTCTGGCATTAATGAGACACTTCAAGCTGCTTGCAAAATACCTGCAATTGCAAAGGCATTGACACAAGCTGTCACATCTACTAAATGACAGCCTGAGAAAGGCACTAGGAGACATGACCCTCATTTCCCCGAGGGCTGAAACCCACCACGGGCTGAACTAAGCGTTACCGTGGGATCCAAACTGCATCCTTCTGTTCACCTTGCATCAACTAAAGCTTACCTATAAATATGGTGAGAGGAGAAACACGTATGCGATTTAGCACACAAATGTTTATTTACTGGATACGATTTAATGCCAGAAGTCTAATATTCCAACTATCATAATGCAATACAAGCACACCCAGATAGCACTATCATGAGCTTTAGTACTGCAGCTATTATAACCCAATGTATCACACCCAGACAGGCCCTCGGTTCACCCAGATAGAGCCAAATGAAACCATTTCTCTCCTTGGGTTGCCACTGCATGCAGAGAACAGCAGGGACACAGATAGGACCACTGCAAGAACCTTGGCAATCTTAAACGTATTGCCAGGGCACAGGTTTTTCAGAAGCTTTGAAATGCTATGTGGGACCTCTGGCAACATATCACTGTGGAGCTGGGCAAAAGCAGAAAGCCACAGGTTGAAAGACATTGCCTCACTGCATGATTTCACCCGTTTCCCAACAGGCAGCCATAGTTTAGCTGTCTTCTAAACTTCTGAATGTCTGATTCCCTTATATTCCGTTTATGCATTTTTATGTAAACAACACGTGTGTGGGTGCCTGTTTAAATACACACACACAAACATAATACTTACAATTTTGTACTGTTTGTAAATCAAGACATTTCTACTCCTACAAATTTACATCTACTCGCCCCACACACCTCACATGTTTTAATATTTTCAATCTCATCAGAGAGCACTCGCACCATGCTGGCTTGTCTTTGCTTACTGATACACCAGACACACCTTGCCTTTCTCTTCTGTGGAATGGCCAGTCCTGCAGTACTCCTCAAGCCTAATATCCAGCAACTCTTCATTTACAGTGAAGGGCTAAGATTTAAGATTTAGCCCTTCAGAACCTTAAGATTTAAGGTTCAGGGAAAATCAGCCTGTCATTACAGACTTGGAGAAATAAATGATCACACAAATGCCACACCTGACCTGACCTTTAAACGTACTCCTCCAATAATATTTTTCAATAACCACACTTCCCACT
>NW_009703127.1:44727-45513 GCF_000703405.1 Apaloderma vittatum | reverse complement strand
GGATAAGGGTTATGAATCAACTATCACAGGGAGCCAGTCATGAGCTGGCCACAGCCTTCCTTCCAAATACTGCTGAGAAAAACAAATGAACTCCAATGTTCAATGCAAAAGTATTAGTCCTCATGAAGCATCCACTTACTCGCATTATTTTAGCAAAAAAAAGAAAGGAAGAAAGTTGTTGATAATCATATTGCACCTGTTAGAAAATGAACAAGCAGATTCTAGCACAGAGGAAATTTAATTTCCATATTTGCACATTTTCTGCTAAAAACTAGTAAATCCTTTTTCCGCTAAAAATAAGTAAATCCTTTTTCTGCTAAAAATAAGTAAATGCAGCTACAAATATAATGTCTATTGATAATTTCTAATCTCATTTTGCATATAAAAATCCCATCAGATTTTGAAAAATCTCAGCACACACTGTTTCAGGTATTCACATATAAGGAAAAAACTCCTTGAACTTCTACACATAGATTCAGCTCTATGACAACCATACTGGAAATAATTGGCTGAAGGAAAAAAAAAAAAGAAAGAAAAGAGATATTTTATCAAGAGAAATATTGACTGAAAATGCATTTCAAAAAGGGGCCAGCAAGGAGCTCTTCTGCCATTTTTTCAGTGGGTTTGAACATCAGCTACATCTACTCAAATCTGTACTCCCAGTTGGGATATCAACTCCCCTCAAAAAAGCATGTGGGAATGGATATTCCAGCTCAAGCTCTGTGGTTGCTTCTTAGAAGTCACTCGTCTGTCTCTCTTACAGGAGAGAACATAATTTATATGCCT
>NW_009703127.1:0-44696 GCF_000703405.1 Apaloderma vittatum | reverse complement strand
TATCCCTTTCCTCACTTGGATGCGGTTCAGCCAATGAAAACACTGTTCAAGCTGATTCTTGCTGGCTGCCTTGAGCTCGGAAATCCTGAGCCATGGGGCCTGTCTGCTGCTCTGCTGCTCGTACTAATCCCTTGTCTGCTGGCGCTCTGGAGTCCCACTGGTAATGAAATAAAAATGGTATTCCAGGGCAGAAAGCCTAGTAAGAAGGAGGATCTTCCTCAGGAGAAAGAACCCAACCACAAAATAATATCTAGTGAACGGTATGTGTAAGTAAAACTCTGATGTATGTTTCCTGCTTGCTCTGGCTTTAGACTGCTGATGTGGAGACACATTTTTCTCTCTGCTTTTCTCAGAGAGAAGCAGTGGCTGCACTGCCCACTCAGCTCTTTTGAACCATGTGTGCACACCTCTGTACTGCCACAGCATTCATGGATGGCTGCTGGAAAGTAACTTAACTTTTTCATTCTTCTGCTCCCCATATTTACAGTGGGAATAATATTAACTAGTAAGAATTGATAACAATAAAAGCAATGAAGACTATGATGTGGTCAGAAATTACACTGCTGTGGCCTTACATGATTTTTCATGTAGCAAACGTGTACTTGATTTGCAGATGCTTCTTATAACCTCTGTTTCCACAGTAATTTTTTTGGGGTAAAATTTCAATACAAAAATGAGATTCCCTTTTAGCAAAATGAGTTTATTTAGATGTCTCCATCTTCCAGTCCTGGTCGCAATCCATTTCTGCAGCAGTCAGAGATGATCTTATAGTATGGAAAACATCTTCATATTGATATCCCAAAGAATGTTTCACCAGCTAGTTCTAAACTGTTGCTCCTGTTTCTCTTTCTGTAAGAAGAAACCCTCTTCTTGAAGCTTTACTGTCATCCAATATCAAGTAAACAGGATTAATTTCAGGCAATATAAATGAAAGGCAATGTTAACTCAGAAGCAACAAATCTGAACACTGTGAAAAATAAACGAAGACAAAGTAAGCAAGGTCAGCTCAGCAGGGTAACATAAAAGGCAGCCTCTTCTCTCAAAGCCTTTTGATCTGAATTTAATCTAAAATTGCACCCTCCTTCTCAGGTCTTAGTAAAAAAGCCTTTACAGTACTACCTTGTTTCTGCAGGATCACATCATCTTAAATCTGTCCGTTCAAATGCTGGACATTTCCAGCACAGAAGCAGCCTGTGAAATGCTGTGAAGACTGCCGCTGACAGCAGCAGGTTTAGAGCAAGTGGGTCTTCTTCTTAAAGATTCCTGGAAACTTCTCCCATAAAGACAGCCTTTGGTACTTTGAATTAGGGTTTAAAAATACTATATTGATAAAAACACGACTACGGTTTTTCTGCATCTAATCTTGTTACCTATACAAAGGATTCTGGAAAATGTGGAGCTCAGTTTAGTCTTATCCTTCTTCCTCACTGCACTCGAGGTTTAATCTGTTGCACATGAGTTAAACAGCAGTAAAAAATCATAAGCTAATGCAAATTTACTGTAGAATCATAGGTGTATAGATGAGATCAGCATCAGGGTTTCTAAATCCACATTCTTGTTTCTCTGGTCCTTTCTGGGATGTATAAAAAAATTATAAAAAGCAAAGAAGGAATGAAAATATAAGCCACAACTTTGAACCAGTAGAAAACAGTCACAAGTTTGTTAAAGTTGGCAATTAGGTAATTCTGAGTCATCCTGTAGGAGACTCTCCTGTTTAAAGTTCAAATGGGAAGACATGAACAGCTCTGTCCACTCAGAAGTGTCAGCAGGTATGGTTAGTTAGTATAATAAAGACATCAGATGAGAAATCCTGAAGTAACAGAACTGTGTTGCAGCATTTCTAGTAAACAGTTTCAGCAAGACTGTAGAACAGTCTTGAATGAGTTGATTATTTTCCTCCCTGCTTGGTGCCAGCGAAAGGCTATATGGATTTAACAAATAATATAAGAAATAAACCCTCCTCCAATAAAAAATTATGCCAATAAGGAAGTCTGATGCTGTAATCACATTTTTAAATGTTGGAAAACCAGGACCATGAGAAAACTAGCAGCTAAAAAAAAAAAAGAGGCATCTTTTTGGTACATTAGGTTGTTGTTTGTGTACACAAGGGTGAATGTAGTAAGAGTTAAGTTTTATTGAACTTGATAGTCTGTTTTTGAATAGTTATCAACTGATCAACAGCCTTTAAGATAATGCTCTTTGTATAAAATAAATAACCAGTATCAACTCTTCGGAGTTGCAGTGTGGACCCACACTGCATAGAACTGCTTCCACTAAGACACGAAGTCTGGTGTGATTTTCTGAAGTTCCTCCTGAAACTTTTTCATCTTTCTTTCAAGGTTCAAACCAGTTTGATTCTGTGTAGCAGAAGTTCAATATTTGCTCAACCCTTACAGATGCTTTTTCACCTCTTTCCACTATATTCTGCAAATATATTCTTGCAGCATGTCAGGGTGGCAGGCTGAAGTCCCAGAGCAGGGAACACAAGAGACTGTTACACAACGCTAACTCTATCACTCTGTTTAGGAACACTATTTTTCATGCAAAACCATCATGTTCATGTGGATACATCTAAACAAATATGATTTCCCTATGTAGGGTTTTACAGTCAGCAAACCAGGTTTACAACCTATAAAATCCTACACTGAAGGTGGGAGCTTAAGAGAGGTAATCAAATGAGACAGAGGATGCCAAAACCATACTACAGCTAGAGAAGAAGGTGGCATATAAAACACCTTGGGGGGAACCATAACAAGAATCATCATCAAGATGAGTAACTCGCAGTACCCCAATCTATTCTGCCTTGGGGTTTGCAGTGACTTTATGTCAGGCAACACCCCTGCCAAGTTGTGTATAAATCCTACACCAATTTTACACTGAATTTTGTTATAAAGAATAAAAATCTCTTCTTTCTTGAATATCCTACCACAGACAGGGCAGACAAATAGCAGAAACAAAAAGGTTCGGGATACTTCATAGATACACTTTTCAGACATCTGCTTTACCAAAGAATTGGGACAGAGGACCACATGGAAAATTAGTTTTGCACCTGCAATCCACTAATTTATGTTTCCTTCTGCTTTACTTTTTTGGACCTTTTGATCTCATTTAGAATAAATATGCTTTTCTAGTCACACATTTGCTTGCTTCAGAAGAAACAGTTTTAGCAGAAGAGTTTGAGATGAAGAAATTATTTTCTTCAATAACCAGTGATGAATTTTATTAAATCCCATTACAAGACTGACTGTCATGGTACAGAAAACTAATTAATTTACCCTGAGGAATTTGTAATCAGAAAAATTAATGGGACAACTGGCTCACTCTGTCATCTTTGCATATACATCTTTGGATAAGAGGCATGGGATAACAAAAGTTACTAGCCATTTTTTTGCAACAGTGTTCTTCTATCTGATTTTGTTAGTAAACCAAATACTTAGCAATGTTCTAGCATACAGGTTGCCCACCGAAGTTCTGGATGCTCCATCCCTGGAAATGTTCAAGGCCAGGCTGGACGGGGCTTTGAGCAACCTGATATAGTGGGAGTTCCCCTTGCCATGGCAGGGGCGTTGGAACTAGATGATCTTTGAGGTCCCTTCCAACCCAAATCATTCTATGATTCTACGATACCTGTCAGCTGGTAATACTGCTAGACCAGCATTCACATACATAGAAGCCTAAAGTCCACATGAGCAGATACTTCTGAAGGATCACTCACTTCCTCCTGCAGCTCAGTAAATATGAATTTAAATGCACTAAATAAAGAGAATAAACAATGGCTAATAAGAGTGGCTCTAATTTTAGAAAGGTATGTACATAGGATTTTTTATAAACATAAATATATCAGTTTGAATGCTATTCTTATCCTGGTTTCCCAAAGAAATGAGACTTCATGGCTGTGCTATTGAGTGGGGGTTGACCCTCCCCATCCTTCACTTCCACCCTGGCTTAAAACTTCTCGAGCTGATGGCTTCTCAACTGAAGTTGACAATCAGGGAAGAAATCCCCATGATATTAAAATGTTGCAATTTCAGTGGAAAATAGCAGCTGGAAAGAGCAGAGAGGCTCATGTTAATGTTTTCACTATGAGAAATGGTGCAGTATGATCTTGGCAGTTACCTGTTCTGTATGACCTGTCAGCTGCCCTATAAGTACTCATATAATGGCAGAACACTGAGCTCTCATGTCAGTCACAATACGTGCTTTCATCCAGCTGATTAAGCACAGGAGAAAGGAGAAGAGCTGAAAGTGTAAGAAGTTGAAATGATAGAGGGAGAACTAGAGGAGATGAAGGTATTTAAACAAAGGAAAATTTGAGGTTATGGGAACAAAGCAGTAAGAGAAGAGCCTGCACACACGCACACCTTTAAGACAATCTGACCCCAGCAGTTCCGATACTCGAACCACAATTTCACAGCTTGAGACCAGGGTGTTACAGTGGTTCAACAGCCAATGTAGACAAACAGTATTCTGGTACAGACAGAATAGAATGAGGTTCGCATTTTACCTGGTCTGGGAATAAGCAACACTGGTGTAAACGTGTTTTCCCCAGAACTGGTCCAGACAGAAAAAGGGTTATGTTTAACACAATACAACTGTGTGTATGGGTAAGTCCTTTAGGCACCTAAATCAGCATTAGACGTCACTGTACATATTTAGGTTGGCTTTAGAGACCATTATTTTATGCATTACAAAACTAAAGAATTCTATCTAAATTAGAGTGCTAATGTTAATAAGCATAGGTTAATACTAAATATAAGCAAACACAAAAGCTTAGCAGCTGGTTTACTAGTCATCCTTTTGTATCCATCTCAGATCAGGGTACTGAAAAAGAAATGATAATAAATGGTATAATCATTAAACATAATTAAGTAAATCTATCTATAGCATTCTCCTTCACTTTTAGACTTCAAAGCTATTATAAATTAATTACGTCTCACTAGTAACAGTCAGAAATCAGAATGAAGTCATCCCTGTTCTGCAGAAAATGAAATAAACTGTAGAGAGACATTCAGCTGGTTTCTGAATTATTAATGAAGACCTATGAAGCATGCTGTGCTCCTACGCAGCACACACACCACGGGCTGACATTTACTTGTCAAGTAACACAACCGAGGTTACAGTGAAATTCTGTACAGAAGGTAGGAACACCAACAAGACTTTCTAATTCATACTTTGCCATCTGATGCCAGAAAACGTAAAATATTGCATCAGATCAACTGACTGTACATTAAAAAGTTACAGTAGTAACAACGAGAGAATAATCTTGTAGTCATTACACTAAAGTTGGAATATTTTTGTCCAGCTCTTGGTTCTGCTACAAGATCAAGAAAGTTACCCAGTTTTTCCTCCTCACTCACTTATCTGTAAAAAAACAGAATTTCCTTTTTCTGTCTTGTCTGTTCATGGCCCAACGATTTTGGGAAACACACTGTTTCCACAATACCAAGCACAGTGGGCCTTAGAATCTGATGCACTCTTAGATGTCTACCTCAATGCAAACAGTAACTACTTATAGTGCATTTTTTTCTATACCGTATTTTAGAATACATTCAGGATATTCTGCAACCCCTTTCACACTGCAGATCTGTATCAATGAGCTAAAGTAGGAAAAACATGTTAGCAAAGCATTGAGAACTGACTTAAAAAATACCTCCTACCTGCACAGGTGTCTCCAGAGTGTAGATATGCTCCCCACGCACATTGTAGAACTTGACAAGTGCACTTTTCAACAGGGAACCATTGCTGAGGTCAACCAGCTGGCTTTGCTTCTCCATGCCTGCTACTGCAAGTAGGTCTCCTTGTGTACACCACTGCACTACTACATCTGAAAACACAAAAAACCCATTAATGTTCATAAATACATAACGGGTGTCAGGAGGATGGAGCCAGGCTCTTTTCAGTGATGTCCAATGACAGAACACGGGGCAACGGGCGCAAGCTGGAGCATAGGAGGTTCCACAAAAACATTAGGAAAAACCTCTTTCCTGTGAGGGTGACAGAGCACTGGCACAGGCTGCCCAGGGAGGTTGTGGAGTCTCTGTCTCTGGAGACTTTCAAAACCCACCTGGACACGTTCTGTGTGACCTGCCCTAGGGGATCCTGCTCTGGCAGAGGGGTTGCACTAGACGATCTTTCGTTCTGTGATTCTGTGAAAGATGGTTTGCAATAATCACTGGTTAGGGTTGGTAGGAACAGCATTTCCAGATGCTGCAAAGTGACTTTAACAGCTAAATCATACTCTCAAAAGTTACTTAAGTACTTAGAAACCTAGATCCTTTCACTGAAATTGTAACAAATATGCCACATATGCACTTCCCAGAATGATGTTCTTATTTTGCAAATTGCAAAAAAAGTGTAGAAAACATTAATTTTTTCTCTCTCTATGGTGAGTCTAGAATGGAATCAGTGGTTGCTCCTAAGTAACTAAGGACAATAATTTATTAGATATGTTAAAACTGATGTAGAATATCCTATGTACATCTCTGGAATAAGTAAGTGGAATCCAGTTAATACACAGATAAAAATCTCACTAAGAGAGCATTGGAGAGTATTTGTCTGAAAAGGCCTACAGTGCAGAAAAGTATCATATCTGGCAATGCCTCATGTTCTTACTGGCTGCGAATATAACTTTTATCATAACTCGAACTATAGTTTTAGTTTGGTGTAACAGCAAATAAGACAGACTTTTGGAATTTTGTTCATAAATACATTTGGCTTCCATGACATCACGGGGTTTTTTGAGACCTGACTTGTGAAAATCTACTGATCTGTCTAGCAGCAGTTTTCCAGAAGCAGACGAGGATTGCTTAGTCTTTCATATACATGGGTACGAATATACATATCTGTTACTTCTCCTACAGGCACCTCACGATGAGGAACAACCACATTTTAATTTGGGGATGCTAATTTCAAACCCTTATATCCTCCAGCTCTTTGTCACACATCAAAAGCAGCACTAAAACAGTATTTTGTGTTTTTGCTTGTGTTTCAGTGGCAGATTTACACATGTAAGGAATACTGAGCTAGTCTTCAAACCTTTTTACTCTTAAACTAGAGGTGAAAGGCAGCTATTTTGTGCAAAGATGAAGTAAAGGTGAAGAAAAAACTTTTGTGCTCTGGGATGCCCAATCTGCCAAGAACCTTTTGAAGACGTTCGTGGGCGAGAAGCTGTCTTCAAATGAAGAAGCAGGAGAGAAATGAGAGTTGGCAGGAAGGATCTCAAAACTGTTTCAGGTTGTCAACTTGTCATTTTCGGGGACTTTTATGTGCAATTTAAAATGGTTTTGTATTATCTCAACTTTCTGATATTTCTCATGGGAATTATGCTTCTGTACATATCAAAGGCAAGATGCACGTTCCTCAACATAATTTTTCCCCAGCTAGGTATTGTATGCCTCTTTTTTTCTCTCAGTCTTTAGCCTTCTAAGTAATCTACAATTGGATTTAATTCATTTTTCTCAGAGAGTATAAGGATAGGTGGCTTAGAAGTCAATGAGGCAAGTTGATTAACTCCACACTTGGTAGCTCGTTTAACTACACAACTACCAAAGTGAAAAAACAGGCTCCTTTGGATACACCTTCAGGTAAAACTTTCAGTCAAACCCCAGGGAAGAAGAGTAATAGCTGTGTCCAGCAGTTTTCAATCTCTCTCAAACAACCCCTACAATTAGGCTGCTGCAAAAGCAACGACAGGGTGGATGTGAGCTGCAGCATCCCAGGACAGTGTGGCTCTACAACACACTTGCGCTGACAACAGGGTCTTCAATTACTATCGAAGCTTCACGCAAAATAGCTCAACTGATAACTAGGTTTCAGTGAAATCACAGAGATTAAAAATCAGACGGAGGTTTCATCTAGGGTAACGATCTGCAAGTGAATCAGTGGATCAGAGCTATCCCTCAAAACCATCTGTCAGCCACTATAGGCATTTACATCAGCAAATCTGGAATAAAGAGCACTCTAACATGTGCAATAGCTCTGCAGGCAGTAGTTATACCTAACCAGTACATTCAGTAGATGTAGTTCAACAGTTCTGTGGGTAGCAGTGCACTGAGAATCACCAAGTTAAAAAGCCTAACAAAAGAGAGGATGCAACCGAACATTTCAGAACCTTCACTGGAAGTGACAAAACTTCCAGGAGTGTTCAAGTTGGACAAAAAGAAGAACTTGTATTTGAGTAATCAAATTTTCATCCAACAGCAAAAGTTCTTCTGTATCAATTTAATATAAATATTCTCAGTAAAATGACAGCTATGCAAGCTAGTAGAATGAAAAAAATATTTGCTATTGCTTGAAATAATTTTATAGTTGCCTGCTTCAAGAATGCATTGAATACCCTACAACAGTCCATAAAGGCAAGGACATCGGCTGTAGAAACCACAAAGCAATACTTTGAGATCTGAAACAAAACCATATGAATTAAGACTTGCAGACAATACTGAAAACCATCCACTCTCAGCAGAATACTAAGTGACTGAAGAGGATGGAGACCCTGAGCTGAGTGGTTTTGCACATTCTTGCATGCAATAAAAACCAGTAAAATTACAGACACTTGATAAAGAAAACATTTTAAGGATATACAGCAAATGTGTACATCTATATAAAACTATATGTAAAACACTTTCCACTGTACAATGCTTCAAAAGAGTGATATCCCAGTCACCTTTCTCTGAGTCACACACACTTAAAATCCAGCAAGATGCTGCGCATTCTTTATCTGCTGATGAAAACAATGTAGGCCAGTTTACAATTCATAAAAATATTTCCACTCTAGCTTGCATATTAATATTTTGTTAGAGTAGGTGATGTAGTTATGGGATCTTTCTTCCATCACTGAAAGTCAACGAGGAAAGAGAAACAGGACAGATATCCTCAGGAAGACAGAGACCTACAACTCTAAACAGAGAGTAAGACAGAGTTTGTTTCTGCTACTATTTCTAACCGAAAGTTAGACTAGATGACAACGCAAGACTACTCCCTGCCCTACTACAATACTGTAGAGGTGCCAGGCAGACCCGTTGGCTGGTATCACAAGACCTTCTCTAAATCTGTTTCAGTTTCTCAGACTTTAGGTGTCCTTTTGGCTGAAGGAGTTTTCTGGATCATAGGGCTCCCTCATGATGGTGCATTTTACCAACCATGTACTTGATGTGTTGGCACAGATGGAAGCAGAAGTGCAAAAGAAACGTCAAAGGTGATTTTTTTACGTCCCAAAACTACCCTACATAATGAATTTCCCCAAAACTATTTGGGCTGGTGTTAGGGCAATGTTTCACTGAAAATATCCTACTGTTAGAGAACAGCTAAGAGTCTGCTCCAACAGCTTAGCTTTTTTTTCATCTAATATAAAACTATTTTACCCATGGAGATGAAAAAGAATCCATGTAACCTACATTCAAGTATGTGCTTATGTGCTGTGTGTGAATTAAAATGTTTCTGCAGGCAAAGCATTGTAAATTGTTCTGAGTGCTGGCGAAGTAAAGGACTTGTTCGATAGCTAAGAACAGTAAAAAATCAGTGTAAATGAAAGATTTTACATGGAATACTGATTGTACAAACATTCAAACACATCACTTAGCAAGATATAATCAATGGAATTTTTATTCTCTCAGAATAATCTCTTTCTTGACAATTAAGAATTCCAGCAAGTTTTCAATATTTGTGAGAGTCAAAGGAGCACTGTGCTTCATAGCTAGTTACAAAAAGCATGGGAGGACACCTTTTAAATGCAAAGGAAGTGTTATGTAGCAGAGGCATTCACATATTAGCACATTCAGATGAAATACAGCAAACAGAACACTTGCTCTACAAAAACTGCCTTAAAAACACCATCTCCAAAACGGACACATTTTTTCCAAAACAAACTCTCTATCAGCCAAACCCTGCTCTGCCACCTGCAGGTGTCACTGCTGGAAGAGGCAATAACAGTGCCCGAGCACTTCTGGGCGAGGAGAGGCCACCACAAAAACACAACCTGTACACACTTCATTCAAAAAGAGAGAAAAGAAAAACAGAGCACAGGAAGAGGGCAAAACGGCTTCTTTTTGTACCTTTCAACCCTGAGCGGATGATAGTAGGTGACAAGTCATCATAATTGTTCATTAAACTGATGTCTCCTGACGTGAAGCTGACAGTGAGTAGCGGCTTGGTGTTCTGCACCGGGACTGGGTACGCAGCTGGTCCATCTGCAAAAAAAGGCTCTGGAGTGAGCAAGAGGCAAACAACCAGAAGTAATTACACCCAGGGTGAAACACATTGTACTTCAGCCTACTGCCACCAGGAGTGGTTCCAAGCCTCAAACTTTTCCTGCTTATTCCTGCAATGTCTGTGGGCAAAAGTAAAGCAGGTTTAGCTAGTTAGCTTGTCCACTTTTGTGAAACCCTGATGTTTTTACTTCGTGAATTTTTACTGCAGTATATCCAAAACTATTTTTGCATATACTATTATGTGATACAGAGGTGGTTTTCCATGCTTCTCCACTGCCAACTCCCCGAAGTGTCCACAAATTGAAAAATCAGTGCTTTGGAAGGCTTCCTTGGGACGCAAGTTGAAAACAAGTTTAATAATGTAAACATATTAAAAACTGTTTGTTAGATACACTGTCTGCCTGGGCAAGTGCCGACTGCTCCTTCTGAAGTCAAGAGCCCTTATAAGAACTTCTATGAGAAAATACTGACCTTTCAGACTACTGTGCTCTAATGGTTAAGAGCTAGTCAGCAGCATGAAAAGTCACCTGCCATCCTTCATAACAGGATCCAATGCCCGCAAACGAGTGAGCCCAAGAGAAATATCTGGATTTAAAAAACCCTTCTGCAAAGTCTGCTCCTCTGGGCTAGTTTTACAGCATTCACTGAAATTCCCTTGTTCAAATACTTCATGACTGCTAACCACAGTCTGTAGCATTTGCTGTGTAACATTTTGTTTACAGTTTCTGTCAGGAGATGACACTGGCCCCTGATAAAGTGCCTCTCAAGGCCCAGCCAGCATCTTTTCAGCTCACAAAAAAGGTAGAGCCTGTTAAGAGTGGTACTGCTTCCTGAACGTGTAAAAAACTATGATCAGAAAGCATTTTTGGAAAAAGATGTCTAGTAATTAGCATCTTTGTGTGTATATAATTTAGTAAGAGAAAGCCATCAAACTTCCAGTCCTTCCTACACAGCTGTGTGAGTCAAAGGTTTGTCACCTTTGAGAGGTTTCTGCTGCATCTGCTCTAAAGAAAACACGTCATGTTTGGGTAATCATTAAAATAGGCTTGTAACAAGTCCACCCACCCCAACTGACTCAGAAAAAGCTAGTGCATTTGGATGATTTAAATTCTCATCTGTGTACTCTGCAACTTCACCATCTTTCAGCTGGAACCTCAGTATTTTTAAAAAACAATGAAAAACCAATTTAATGTTGTTGTCTGACTTGCTTTAGAAGCTTGCTAAGAAATTTGAAGTTTGTTTCTTTTCTTCTAAGGTACGAAGTCTCACCAAATACCAAAAATGAGGCATGAAAGCCAGCCAAAACAAAACTCAGTTTTAAAAGATGCTAGCATTTTACCAGGCATTATCTTCTATCATTATTTGTTAAATATACTGCCATACATACACATGATTCTATATTGTCTATATACACAGTACTATACTGTCATTTATACACATGATTCTGGAAAAGGTTGAGGTTTGGACTGAAATCAAATAGGATTTAAAACTGCAAGAGTCCTCAATTCAGTGGTTCACAAGTGAGATGAAAATTCAGAATTATTTCTAGCTAGTATGCATTCAGATTTTTCATTGTAGTGACTGTTATATTTAGTCGTAATTTAGTTCAGACTTTATACAGTGGAACACTGAAATGGCTTAACTAGTTCTTATAGACTAATCAACACCAGTAACAAGAAAAAGTGTTAATTTTACTTGTATAAGAAGAATGGAGCTGACTGTGCATGAAAACCTATGCCTTCTAGGTCTTCAATTTTCAAAAAGTTTAAAACCAAAACATTTCACCCAATGAGATTATATTTACACTTAAGGGGAGGGAAGGATTTCTTCCTGATGCTCAAACTGGCAATATGCTCTGAAGCATAGCAATTAGTAATTCCAGATGGCTCCAGTCACCCTTCTTCTAACCTGTGTAGTTGCAGGAAACATTTTCATTTCCAACCCTTCTACAGAATTTATTGAGCTCTTTATGTCAGGACTATCAAGGATAGGGCTATAATGATGAGTATTACAGAAATCCTGTGAAACAGATATAAAAATTAAGATGTAGTACACTTCGTTATGTCTAGTACTGGTGTCTTTTCACTTGAATTTATATAACACATTCTACCTCCATATGGACTGCTGCAATGTCCCACATCTGCTTACCAGTGATATTCCCCTATCTAGTGCTTTTCACTCACCCTCATTAAAAACTCTGAACTTTGTGTCGTTATCTCATCTGCGCAAATGGAGACAGGGCAGCACAGATGAGGTGTGACCCACAGCAAGCCACACAGCAAGGCTGGTGGCAGAGCTGGGGACAAACACGCTCTCCCCAGCTCTCTGCTCCATCTCCCGTGCTACCTCCACAGGAACACACCATCTTTCAGCCTCTACTGTTTTGAAACCGTGTCCATCCTTCTGTTCTAGTACAGCACAACTCCCTGGCATTCAAGGCGTCTTTGTGAACGCGTGCAAAGCTGAAACAGAAGGGTGTGCACACAACAGTACCTTGTGGTGGGGAATAGTCGTCGGAGTCGGTGTCGCTCTCGCTGCTGTCCTCCACCAGGAAGCTGGGGTAGTTCCAGGACATGCTGAGGATGCCATCTGACTCGTGAAGGAGCACGTGGGCCAGCATTCGGCCATGGCAGTCCATGACGATAACCTGTCCATCAGCAGTGCCAAACAGTACCTGAACACAACAGAACAGCCCTCAGTCCCACCAAATGTTGGTCACTTGCCCCTCCTTCAAACACATCTTGCAATTAACTACCTACGCTGGCAACTAATTGAAAGCAAAGGAGTCAGGGATGTGAAATAGTGTCACAATAGGCCACCACAACCAAAGATGTATATAAAGAATGAAGTTAAAGCAGCAGGGTCTAGAGGTAAGTGCCTAAACCTGTAAGTAGTGCTTCACAGTGGGGTGCATTTTGTTCGCTTTAATATGAATCACTACACTTTATTTGAACTTGGACACTGTTACAACTAAAGCGAGTTGGCAGGAGGGCTACCACAGATTTTGCAGTATTCTTGAATTGTACAGAAACTTCTAATACTGGTGGCAGAAACGGAGGTATGCATCAGTCATTACAAGATCAAAAGGCACAGGTAAAAAAGTGAGGTCTGAGCAGAGATTTCAAACGGCTTTTGAGAAATAGAAAGCTGAATAGAGGAGGACAGATTATTCAGTTGATGAGCTGCAAGAACGCGGGAGAACGTCTTCCAAAAACTGAGGCAAAGAGCAATATGAGCAGTCAACAGGAAGTAGAGTATTATAACCTAAGATGAAGGCAATATGTTACATATTCAGGAAGAGATGAAGAAGAGCTTCTACCCATCATTTCAAATACAAAATGGGTAACGCAAGTATTTTTCTTCCCCCTACACGACTCTGTAGCCAACGCACACTAACTGAAGTCAGACTGACTGGAAGTTAAGATCCTGCACATTTACATATTTTATAAAAAAATCAGGAAATAAGGATTAATAAATCCACAAAATGATAAATGCATTAGCCAAGACTGTTGCTGCTATCACATAATATTCAGACAGAGGAGGTGAAATCCTTTATTTTTTTCTGAAAATAGCAGCATAAGAGCTCTGCCTCCTAAAATCCTGTCGAAATACTTTACAGCTGGGTAGGAACAAAATGTTGGGACTCATCATTCAGAGTTCAGTCTCATGCTAATCTAAATCTAATCCTTTCAAGTAGCACTGCTCCAAATTCATTAATTTAAAATGAATTAGTAATTAAAATTAGTAATTTAAATGACTTAGCAATTTTAACTAAGTCCTCCAGTAATTTCCAATCGTGTGGGCATCTTAATTCTTGCACTGAAACCTGAGAAAGCTCTTTAGCAACTTCAAAATGTCAAAGGGCACTTTTCATCTCTTTAGCCAGGCTATAGGTTTCAAGGAGCAGCTTTACGTTTCAGGGTTATTGTAGCAATACAAGTTTTAAGATGAAAGCATTTATCAGGCTTAAAGTCCTGCTGGCTGAACTCCTGCTGAGTGCTGTAAAAATGTCTAATGGTGTTATCATCAATAACATTACTCAAGTTATAAATGCCACACTCAAGCTACTTATATCAGACGAATGAAACTCTCTTGACCTTCAGAAAAAAGGTTGAACCACAGGGTAGGTCTGAAGAATCCAATAGAGAAATTAAAAGGTTGCATCTTAGCTGCCTAAAGTCGTATTTTTCAGGCATTTGCAGATCTAGGAGGTCTGAGGGAACATTGGAAAGGTAACAAACAAGTTATAATGGTTTGTTAAGCCTTGACTATAAAAGTTAAATTATAATAATCATAATTTTTAAAGAATCTCAAATACTTATTCTGAAGTGGTTCCTTGGCCTCCTGTTTTTCTCGTCTCATCTCCTTTCATACTGTTCGTTATTTCAACTGTTTTTGCACACACTATCACTTGCATTTTTAGAATTATGCATATTCTGATATTGAAATACCTAAAATCACCCAATACATTCGAAGTGTAACTTACATAACATAAACACAAGATTTCTTTAAAAAAGATATCAGACATAATGAACCCTACAGTAGAGTGAAGTTGTTGCTGATTAACGGTCATGGAAATGCAGAGCAGTCCCCAATGGTGCCCTGATGGTGTATTCTTTGAAGGGAAAACCGTGATAAACAGCATGGGGATAATTCACACGCAGTTTTCTAAGCTTACCAAGGGCTGAAAGCTGGGTTCTGCCCTGAAGCACAAGTGTCTGGGCTCTCCATGAAACCCAAGCTTGGGGTGATTCCTCTTTACTATAACAAAACCGAATACCCAAAAAACACCCTTCTCTGAAATTTGCTGCCCTCTTAACTTCTACGATAACTAGTGATGAGTTTCACAAGCTAGTTTTGGTAAATTAAAAGATTTTACATCTAAAGTTTTTTCAACTCAGAATAGCTGTTAAGCTATTATCCATGAAGCTATCATTCAAGACTGCAGTCCCCTTAAATGCCCAAGATCCCCAAGATTCATCCGTTAGCAGTCTGAAATATACCAATGCCTAAATGACAAGATGGGGTATTCTGCTCTGAAGGATTCATGTCGCGAGGAGATGAATATCATAATAAGCAAGAAG
Source organism: Apaloderma vittatum (assembly GCF_000703405.1). Taxonomy (NCBI): domain Eukaryota; kingdom Metazoa; phylum Chordata; class Aves; order Trogoniformes; family Trogonidae; genus Apaloderma; species Apaloderma vittatum. The sequence goes on along the minus strand of NW_009703127.1, from coordinate 29,407 downwards.
CCAAAAAATTCAGTCCAAGAGGAACAACCTGAACCTGTTCAGTGACTTTGCTACGTGTGGATCTGTTGTGCAGAACTGTTGCTATTCCTGTAAGATTGTTGTGATGCTGTGATTCGCGTGGGCCAGACACAGTACTAGCAGAAAATGGTTTGGTAGCACCAAGATCAACAGGGCTGCAATGGGATGAGCAAAGACCTGGTGCACTGAAGGTCCAGCTCAGGAGGCTCACTACTTCATCAGAGAACTGTAATTTACTAACAGCAATGTTACTTTTGCACAAAAATACATTTTACTGCTATTTAACTTGGTTTAAAGTAAGTAACCTAAACTCACCAACAGTAAGAATGCTCAAAATTTAGGTTAATTTGAATATATCAGCCCAGTAGGAGGGGGGAAGATCTTACCACCACGTCATATCTGATTATATGCAGTAGATGGGAAAATTAAATTGTTATGATTTATAGACTTAAATCTGTGAAGTCACTGTCCATTCCCGCATCTTTGGCTGTCCTCATCAAAGAAGCTTCCCAGAACTACAGTCACTTTGACTTCTACAATAAACAAGGATAATCCAATCCCAGCAACAACGTATTCAATGACTTAACATATATATGAGGAGTAACAGATGGAGTTATTTCCAGTCTAGGGTTTTGGCTGTACAAACTGAACAGTCAATACTGTTACAAAAAGATATTGATAAAATAAGATGCTCCCTTCATGACAATTAGTACTAACACTGAAGGCTTCTAATGTTGCTAGTTAAACAAAACTCCCAGGAAATCTGATCGATACATTTTCAGAACATGGGCTATAATTCTGCATCAGGGCAATGACTGAACCTTTGACTGAAGCTCAAGCTGAAGTATAAGAAGCTGGACTTGCTATAGCTACTGGAAGAAATATAAATTCACTGAAGGCTACTTCAGGACAACATTTTTCAAGTGGGAGATTCCAGTATCATGATCCTAGAAGGTTGAAAAAGGAACATCTATCATCTCCTTTACTCCTGTTCACCCAGGATTTTTAAAAAGAACTTCTCTGACTTTTTACAAATAATGTACATCTGACAACAAAGCAAAACAACAGACTCCGCTAATTAAAACAGCACTGAAAATTAATCCGGTAAGCTCCATGCTGGCATAATTTGATTACTTAAAACACAACATTTTCACAGAAAGACAGAACTTGCCTTGTAGGACTATGCAAGGTGCATTAGCAGATTGCATTTAAATTCCTGGACACACTGAAATGTTCTGAAAATTAACATCATCTGTCATGAAATCTTATGCGCTTTAATCTTTCCTAAACTGTAGCTAAGTTGCCAGTAATTTCACTTAGCAATTTCTCAAGTTATATCTCGTCCACTTTCCATAGGATAGGTGGCAGCTAGAAGGACAAAGTGATCGCACAAAGTTTTTCCAGGAAGTGGAAGCAGTTGATCACATTAGAAAGGCAAAGGGTTAGATAAGTCCTAGAAGATGCCTGCTGGACAAGTCCAACAACTGAGATCTACTGGGCATGAGATTCTCAAGCCTTCTACAGCCCTAAGTACGTAGCCTGTAAATGTTGCTATCAGACAACAGTAAATATTTTAAACAGCAGTATTTTAAAATAAAAAATAATGTAAAACATGGGGTGATATAAAGGCAAACCCACTACCCCCACTTTTATAATGCAAATTGACTACTTAATCTTCCCCTTTGTGGCCAATTCTTCTCCCTGCACTTCGAATCTATCCAACCACAGTAAGTAAAATATGTATTGTTATAATTTGCTGGGGTTTCTACACCTGTCTAATCATTCATGTAGAGGATATATTCCCACCCCACCACAGCTCACATGCAGGTATTTCTGTCAGGAAATCCAAAGGGGAGCATTGGAACGCCTTGACTTTTCCAGAACTAAATACACCATTTTGGCTTTTTTTTCTAGCCATCACTTTTAACGACACATGCAATGACTTCTAGGAGACTAGTGAGTCATGATCTCCCTCTGGAAAAAATATCTGACCTAGGTATTTTCAGACAAGTCTACAGGTGTCCTGTAATTCCATGTTCAATTTTTGCTTTAATCAGTTGCAAGGTGCAGATGAAAACCTTATTCACATATTTCTGTAATGTTCCTAAACCCTTTTCTAAATCTATTGCAGGAAAACAGTACTGCCCTTCAAGACTTAGGACAGAGATGTGATTATTTCTGCTAGCAGATAAGTTAGCTCATATTCAAGATCCTTCATAATCTTTGGATATACCAGTTGGACAGAAGGGCTTGTTGCATTTCAAAATAACATGTTTCATGGCCCCTTTTTAATTTCCTTGTACTTAGTGAGGAGTGTCTCAACAGTGACGTAGTAGCCCAGGGCAGAAATCTCACCAGCATCATGTGACCAAATAAACCACGAACAATCTTCCAAAACTCTACGCTTTTAGTTTTTAACATTCTCCAGGGCTGTGTTTCCAAAGTCTGGAGGATTCTTCTTCCACCTACCCTCTTTGCAAACCTTGCTCTTTCAGCATTTTGTTTTACTCTTTGCCTTTCTGGTTCCTTTTCTGTTTGGCACACCTCTTGCTGTATGAATGAGGCCACCAACAGTTTACCCTGGTACTGCTGCATTTGCAGTCACCTCATGCAATGCCGATTCCCTGACATTCCCCTTTTCAAAGTTTAGGCCTGTCTTCACGCTTTTTCCTTTGGCTTCCTCCCCCATCTCGCCACAAAGGAAAAAGTCAGCACTGTACCTCAGAAAGTACATTCTGCAACAACGCTAATAAGGCCAACCGCGTATGAATTGTCAGAAGATGCTGAGTAGTTCAAGGAAGCTGAACTAGTTCTGTTTGCCCTGATTTAGCCATCTGGACAAACATAAGTATTTATGATAGGAACAGCCTTCACAGTTGTCACATAATGCCTTCATATTAAGAGAGATAAATCTATCTCGCCGATCCAAAATTAATTGAACTATAAACCGATTAATATATACAAAATGACAGATTGACCTTCTATTTGTGCTGGTAGGTTTAGTAATATAGGAAATACTTGAAAAATTACTGCCTTTATGCATTTTAATTAATTAGCTTAACACAAAAATGCCAGTCTTGCTGAGTTACAACATTTTGCAGTTAATTTAGTTGTGGTATCAGCTTTTTTGCATTCCTTGTGCTCTTCTTGTTTATTGTTTCTCCATCACAAAGCAGGAGGCAGTGCAGCAGCGGCCTCTTAGGATACATTAAAAAGTGAAAGTTTGTTTTCTCTCAGTGTGATATTTTTGGTTTTCTTTCTTTTTACCTCAAAACGTAGAGAAAATAGAGAGTACCAGAGAGGGGGAGGCAGCTGTTTTCCCACTGAAAACACTTTTTATTTCCATTAAAAATTCAGCTGCTGTAAAATAATTTCTTGAACTGACACAAAAAGAGACATCACCACAATTCACACACAAGCTCAGGGGAGAAGAACTAGGTTTCCTTTGACTGTCTTTATGTCTGAAAAAAATGAGAATAGTTTCTGTTTCCTTTGGATATGAGGAGTTACCAGCCCCACATACAGATAATCACATGATCATCCAGCTAACTGCATATATACACAACAGTGAAATTCTCATTTAAGATCACTGACACTTTCAAAAGCGAACTGGCTTAGTTACCTACTGTCAGGCTTGTTCCTTCTCTCTCTTACGAAGTCCATTGGGTCTAGATAACCATTACTAAACCGCCAGATGAGAAGACAAAGTAAATGCACTGCAGATCTTGGTGACAGATCCATTTAATAAATACTGAAATATTAATATGTGGGGATTCAAACTGCATTGGCTTTATTTCTCTCTAAAATAGTATAACACAGCTGAATGACTGTAGATGAGACACAGCCTTGTACACTATTTCAGGAGTCAGAAATGTAAGTAGTCTCAAAACCAGGATCTCCAGCTATGCAGCTACTCTGGACATGGCGGGATGGAAGCAATCATCCAAGCTAAGATAATGTCATTTGAAAGCACTGTGACAATTCATAGAAAGACTGAATCTCACATGCCCCTCTAATTATAGCTGGACTAATTATGACTTGTCTATTTCCAGGTATACACACTTCTATATTCTTTCCTAACTCTTGAGGCATTTTTCAAGAACGCATCCTATAACAATTAGATTCTTAAGTGAAAAGAGTTGCCCTTCTGTACAATGTTTACTGACTTAATATGCCTCAGTTTACTTTAGACATGGAAAAGAGTTGTGGTATTTTTTAAATTTGTGTCAGGTTTCAAACCACATCTGAAGTACTAAGCAAAATGAATAGAAAGCCAGCAGCTGGAACACTTCTACAGAACTTCTGTAGTTTTAACACAGTAAGGATTCTGAGCCTGGACCACTGAGCTCTGACAGCAGAAATACTCTGGAAAGCTCTTCAAGCAGCACCATTTTCTGTTTTCTCACTAAACTCTGACAGGGAAGTGCACACATATTCTCCACATATATCAAATCATACATAGCAGCAAAACCGATTATTTGGTACTGTTAGGTGGGAAAATGCAATTAGTTTTACAAACAGTCACTCAATCAGGCAAAGAAGTCAACTGATAGACTTGGCAGTCTCCTCCATTGTTCCCAAGCCAAGTTTTAGTTATTTCCTGGAAGACATGTTGACTGCTAAAGCTAGACTTTCCTTCAGAGTTTTTAAAGTCTGAGAGTTTCTGCTGGGGTTTTGTGGTTTGGATTTTTTTCCTAATTGAAAATGGTATTACTTAGCAACAAGGATTGCACTCTCGACCAGTGAAAATGCAATACAAAGCAGTTTAGAAGCAAAGTCCAAGGACTGTGATTTTCATAACACAAAATTAGGAAGTGTTAAGCTATATGCTAATGGAAGCCAGTCACTCAACTTCTGCATTCTACTTCTAGGTCTCAGGTGCTGGCAGAGAGGTGTAACTCAGCACGGTCAGGAAATACATAGAACGGGTGAGCTCAAGCACAACTGAAGCAACATGGAGATAGTCTGAGTAACAAGCTGTTCCTGAAATAAGGCACTGGAGAACAATGACTGTTCTCCTAAAAGCAAGGAAAGCAGGGAAGGACTAATCCCTTTTCAGTTGATGCAGTCATCAACAATCCCTCAATGTCTCAACGCTGACAAGAAACTGGTTCCTGGATAAAGAGCAAGAGCTCAGGTTGAATCCATGCAGGATAAAACACTGATGGGAAAGGCTTTAGAGAATGAAGAGATACTGTTCCCATTTTCCATTGTCATACTATCTCTTTTATCAAATCAATAGAAAGACCATGCCATATCACTTTCTGAAAACATCACCTTTCATCTCTAATTTACTATGACACGTGGCCTTGCTTTCTCAGACAAGAGCTAGTGGAGAAACCCACAAATCTCCACCTCCAGATTGTCACTCCTTCCCTGCAGCACAGTTTCAGACTTTTCACTGGCTTGAATGCGTCTGACCCAAGTTCAAGACCCCATTTGGGTCCTGGTCTTCTTACTAACTTCCAGAAAATTAGATGGATTAAGTCCTAGTGATAATAAAGTTCAGATTGACCACTCTGGCAGCTACATTTCTTTTGAACCAAAAAGACCACAAAGTTATGGATGAAACAAAGGGGTCCTGGGGCCCAGGTGTTCTCAGCCAAGTGGTGCTGGCAATGGAGTAACACAGACTGTTTCTGAAAACAGCTGTAAAACCTTCACAGTTCGGAGAGTTTTTCCTCCGTTAAGAAAGACTTCCACTCATATGGCCTCTCCTGACCAACTCAAAAACTGAACAGAAAGCTATTTTACTACCTTACGTATCACTTCTCCTTGGAAACAGAGCAGGATCCTGGAGGTGGAGCCATTTTTTCGCTGAACTGCCTAAAAAGTAGCGTAAGTAGGTGCTGGTACTTTGCACAGGTGCATTGCAAATCTTTGTTCTCACTATTTGCCCCTACAGCTGAAGCATAACACAGTGCTTTTCACAAACACAGTTTCAAACAAGTACTCCCCATCCCAAAGAACTAAAGACTTCAGACTAAATGAGCAAATCTTTCTGTACAAGTGCCAGCAAGGTGAGAGGAGAGGCAAACAACTTCTTTCTTTCTGACACTTTCCACATAGAAACTGGCCGTATTTCTACTTAACACTTGTCTTTAGTTTCCTGACTCAAACACTGATGTTCCAAAAATGTAAAACAGCACTGGGTATAAAAATGTTAAGTGGACGCATTAACCAAATAGCACAATGAGTCTTCAGCTCTCCCTCCATCTCTGGTTTGTCGCTGCTGTTGACATCCTTCCTTTCTGGAGGGAGGAGAAGACACGGTAGAATGTGCGGAGCTTGACAAATCCCAGATGCTGGTAAACTAAAATAAGAATATTGTGACCTATCTGAGTGTCATGCCAGATCAAGGCAAAGAGTTACAACACACACTGTTGAGGGTGATCTGTACATCCTAGTACGCTGTGCATCCAAGAGGATGTATCAACTATTCACTTTTTGCAGTAACAAATATCAAACACCCTGTTTACAAGGATGAGTAGAACATTAAAACAGTTATATTACTCCTTTCAGACAGAGTCATTAAGGGAAAAATTTCTTCACAAGACTCATCAGAAATGGTGTTGACATGAAACATTGCAGGAGCTACTGAGAAAACACAAGCCATACTGCAGTCAGCCCATAAAAATCCCCCATGTTACTGCCCTCATGACTAGAATAAATGCCATCATCTCGTCATCTCTCTCAGTGTCTTGCCACTACAGGCTGGATGAAGAGCATCAAGGGAAAGATTAGGCAAGGCACAGATGAAGTGAATGGGAAGAAGAAAGTACATTTAAGCATCACCTTTTTGCTCCGCTCCTTCAATTAACCGCTCAAGAACTGTGCAGTATTGGCCAGGGTTTCTGGCAGGAAAAATCTTGTCTGGAATAAACCCACAGAGAGATGCTGCAACTCCTAAAGCTGCAGATGAACTCTAGAGGCTCCAAGGAGAACATTCTTGTGGTCTGCCCTCCCTAAAACTCAAGGCAAAGCCTATAAAGTCCTCATCTGAGTACTGAAATCTGCATTGTAGCTGCTTATTGCTTGTGAGAAAAGGAGAGAACAACTTTAAAAAGGCACAGTGCACCAAGCTATTTAACTCCTTTCCTTCCTTCTTTTCTCAGCAGAACTATGCATGAAAACCTGCTTGAGACAAAAAGGCAAAGGAAAGACAATACTACTGAAACTATACGTAGAGAACAGAAAAAAAAGGAAAAAATAAATCTATTGTTTCAGAAATAGCTGCATAATGCAACTTTGAAACAACACAATAAGAGGAGATAGCAGAAAGAAAGGTTAACTAGCACTTAAAATCCACATTACTCTTTCACACAAACTCTGTCACTATTATGTGGCATCATAAAAATCAAACCACCAAAAAAAGAACAAAACCAAAGTGTTACAGGCTTCCAGAAAGTACAGATATATATAACAAGAATACAAAGTCTCCACAAAAACATTTAAACATTTATGTATATATAATAACCCCACATATTTTGTCTATAAAAGCATGCAATAGATAGTAAACATTCACTGAACCCTTAGCATAAGCAAGCAGAAATCATTCATTTTAATAGCAAGTCTGCCAACAATGTTTGAAATGCTTCTAAAAAGAGTCCAAAATATTAAAGCCAGTTACACTGTGGTGCATTTTGTTTATCTGTTTGCTTTATATAACAAGTGGATTTATCTTCAAAGACAACTGAAGTCTCCTTTCTCTGTCCTCTTTTTGCATTTTAATGGTACTGCTCAATTATGCAGCATGCAACGTTAAAATCCTTATATGTGATTTAAGCGTTTTCTGCAGTCCTGTGGCTTGAATAAACTGCCTAGTTAATTAATGACACTTCTTCAACGCTATAAAAAGCCTCCAGCAAAAATTTTCCCCAGTAATCTGAGTAATTCATCCATCGACAAAAAGAAGTCTTTCAGTCATTCCTCAAAGACTGTTTCTTGCAGTGCAATTCTGAGTGGCCTTACTTATCATAAACATAAATATAAGGCCATCTGACAGTCTCTGCAACCAGAACTGGTGGGGGAAAAGATGCATTTTTATAATGTTAAAACAAAAAAATATGTATGTTCCCTGACATTTTAAAGGATCCTTCACAGGAACCTGTAAAGATCCTTAAAAGAGACAAGAAGTATTCTAATAAAGACCTGTTTAAAAAGACCAAAATCATTGCTTACACTTTCAAATTTTACAGGCTGTAGGGTTTTTTCCTTCCTTCCCTTCATTCATAATAATTAAGGTAAATGCATAATTAAACTTGATCAGTGTGACTATCACTACAGCAAGGACTGCCTGAATCAGGCATGTGGTATAGCACCTGATTAAAACCAAAACAGCAGAGTGAATGGAAGCACAGAGTCCTTCTGTTCTGAAACAGCAAGCAAAAGAAGATGTAGGTGAGAAGATGACATCATGGCCCAAACAGATGCAACATTTTTAAACACTTATAAATTCCTTATTTTCAAGTCATATTCTGGAAGCTAGGTAAGGCTACTAACCCTACTTTCAGTTTAGGAACTGTTCAGAACAACTACTTCCCTGACAAAGTGGCAGCAACTGCAAATCACAGTCCACAGACGAAAACAGAGGGATCCAAAAGCAGATTCTACTATAATGGATCTATTAGTCAAAACTTGTGACAGAGACTGAAGCCAGAGCAAAACCAGGAAGCCTGAGAGGCAAGCTCATGAAATGCCTGGTGCCACCAGTAACCATTTCACAGCATTTCTGATTCATTAGCTCCTACCTCCTGGTGAGAATTGTGCCGTAGCTCCTGGCTGACGGCAGCCGCCTGGCACAGCACGGCACTGATCCCATCAGGGATGTGTAAGGCACCCAGTGCTGTACTGGCACACAGATCCCACTTGACTGCCCTGCTGGACCCAGGAAGTAGCAGGCATCCCCTCCTTCACATGAAGCTCCTTTCTGGGTCCCAGGCTCCACCCTGGAGTGCTGCAGGCAGGATGAGGCAGGCAGGGTGCTGCCCTTGCCTTGTACCTGTCAGGGAAAGGAGATGCAGAAGCATCTGTGGTTGCCATGGGAGTAGGGACGGAGAGCGCAGGGAGCAGGAGTGATTAACAGTGTAGAAACTGCTTTCCTGCACAGCTACTGTGGTTACAAAAGATTTACAGAAAAAAACAACATAGAGACCTCCTGCATCCGGTGTTTGACACAACGTGGTTTCATCTGTTACCAGTCTCAGTGGTTTCTTCCGTGTCTCATAAGACCCTGCGATGCACATGGTATCTGCTCCTAATGCGGTACTGCTTTTCTCTTCCACCAAGTTTGTATAATTAGACACAGAACAGGCTGAAACTCAGAGCCTGTATTTACATGTTCTAATGCATGTTGCACTGCGATGGGACCACATAAGATAGTTAATGTTGTACCCAGCCAGATGCAAATTATATTAGCTAACTGCTTGATATGTATTTTTTAAGCAAACAGAAGGAGGCAAAATTCACATGTACCTGTAGTCTGTCATATCCTGGTCAAAGAGAATCCTGGCCAGTCCCTGAATTTCTACAAATAAAAGCTTAGAACAGGAAAGAGGACTTGGGGAACCAGAAATGGGTTCTTAACAGCTATCAGTAAAAGTCTAATACATTAGCTGAGGTAAAGGAAACAAACACAGATTCACAGCACCTTTTGGGATATTCAGGAATTAAAATATATTCATTGATTTTCATCAAGGCTTCCCCCTATTAGAAAGTGATTTCCTTCCAATTCCCTTCTCACTCACAGGAACAGCCACAGAAGCAACCCCAGTGAAACCCAGGGAGTTACACTATATTGCTATAAACAAGAGGATAATCAGCTCTCCTTGTAATTCTCACCCAGTTCTATGACACTGCCTTCCTTCATCATGAACAGAGAGAAGCCTCTTTAACAGGTACAATCTAGGAGAAAGAGAGGAAGGGGATGGCCCAAGTACAGCAGAAGTTGATAGAAAAACGTCACTAGGAGCTGATCAAGTACGCCGGAAGGGAAATGAAACACTAAAACCATATTTTACATGACTTGTAGGCTTAGGAAAAGTCCTTGATTATTTGTTCATATTGTTTCTATAATTATAAATAAACTCTTCAGCTAGACAGAAGAAGTTCTTCTCACTTGCAAAGTCATTCAATCTACTCCTGCAAGCAAGCGTGGCACAAGACTTCTGTATCTCAAGACAGGATACAACATTCTCTGATATTTCAAATTTACTTAATTTCAAATATGCTTTTCATCCCTACATGATCCTAGGTGAGACTTCTCATCAGAAAAATACTCCACACAACCTTGAGGAAGTAGGCTCTACTATAGCCTCTTGCAGCCCTGAAAAAAAAATATTTCAAAACACTGAAAGGAAGGTCACACTCCTGAGTGATCGCATCCATCTGAGTTTAACCCAAGTGCAGCACTCTACTTGAGATACAGAGGACCCAGTCCTGTACAGTCTTCCTGTGGTGTGTATTTGCCAGATTGTATCAGCTGTCCTGTGACTCACAGTAAGTTTGTCCCCAACAGACAAGAAGAGCTCAAGATATCTTGAAAAACAACAAAGCCACAAGAAGAACGATATCACTTTCTTCCTAAAAGAAAATGCAGAACAGTTGCATACAGTATTAACAAAATCAGGCCATAACTTTATGAGGGCGAAGCATATTCCAGATGAGTTGAAAGATATAGAATCACAGAATTGCCTAGATTAGAAAAGACCTGTAACATCATTGAGTACAACCATTAACATAACACTGACAAGTCCTGGACTAAATCATATCCCTAAGCACTATGCCTACATGATCGCTGGCAATACTGCAGCTCCAACCATTTTTTTCCTCCAACAGAAAGAGGGTGCTAGAAAATTATCCTCCTCTTGTAGAGCTGCCACAGAGCTGTGGTGAGGAGTCTACCGGTGTTAAATAGAGATGTAGGAGAAAAAATGGAAAATGAGCCTTCAAGAGGAGGATGCATGAAGTAGAGGGATGAGGGAGAGAGTTAAGTGAACTGAAAAGTGAGGTGAAGAGACAGATTATATTGAGCAAATTTTTTGATACACAATATAAAACTGATACTGAACAATACTTTCTTCTTGGAAATTTAACTTTTCAAGTTAATTGTGTTAAAAGTCATGGGACACAGACTCTAACATTTTCCAGGAATAGTTTCACTAGCAATCTTCAGGGTGCTGGAGGGGTGACAGAAAGAATACTACGAAAATATAAATTTAAATGGTGACATTTATCTTTCACTCACTGTACTGACAAGTAGATCACATTAGGCAATAGGGAAGATGTTGAAGCTACTCGAGACCAGAATAATATTCTGTTCTCATTTGCACAGATGCATATCAGGAGAGAAATCAGATAAGGAGATAAGCTTGTAAGGTATCCATTTCTGTATGTATTTATTTGTACGTAATATATGCTATGTCCTTCCCCTCCAATTTGCTATTTTTACTTTGAACTGAGCATAGTCTCTTGCCTAGTATCTCAGTGAATAGTATTTCCTCGTGCTTACAGAGGGAAACACATCTAAATATATTTTAGAAGACTGCTTCTTTCCACCAACTCCACAGAACAGTACAAAGATTCATCATCACTTAACATGCAAACACCATAGTTAGGACAACTACGCAGAGCAACATCAAGCTTGTGGCTGGTTTTGGTCTCTATTTCAGTGAGTTTGTCAGCAACAAAGTCTGTAACTCAAACAAGTGATTTTCACACAGTCGGAATTGGCCATTATGTTTGAATGGACTTACCTGGACACTGAACAATTGTTTGCTTCCTGGAATAACCACTTACAGAGCATTCAGATTAGAAAGTACAAATGTATTGGCTAAATTGAACTAAAGGCAGTCAGTCACCTCAAGCAAAGATATTTCCACATACAGCAGCAACAACTGAGTATCACACAAACTGGGTAGCCTCATGTTTAAAATATAGGACTGAGAGCTATTAGATCTTTGCTGTCCCTCCTATTCATGTTGCTTGTCTTTTCCTCTTGAGCTAAAGTAAATAATTTATTGTCAAGATTTACATTTCCTCAGATTCAAAGAGAGGCAGTTAGACTCACTGGCTTTAAAAAGCAGTGTTGCGATAAACAATTCATTTTTCTTTGCAGAGGATGCAAAAATTATTAGATGATGTTGCTAAAATGCATATTATTACTGCTATTATGTTCCACTAGCAATTCCCAAAATAAGTCAATCTTGGATGGTTGTATAGTATTCTAAACTAAAGGCAGTAGTACCTTGAGTCTTGTACCTTCACCTTTTCATGATGGTGTAAAATGAAGGAAGGAAAATAATCCAGTTGTGATCATAACAATTTCTCTTTGCACTGTTCTATTCCAGTAATTATTTTCAGTACTATATTATACACACATTAACCATAATGACAGCAAGCATGTGGAAGGAAAGCCCATTCCAGTAAGCTTAAGAGCAAATGGCAAAAGGCCATTGTAAATTCTGCAAATGAAACCAATGGGCTAGATCAAGCCCCTCTATAAATGGTGATTTGAGCAATATCATATGCTTCATTAGAAAAATAGTAAAGAAGAATTTTTTAATCGGCTTTTTTCAATGGTCCTCAAGTTTTGGATTCAAGGGTTGGAAAAATGGTCTTCTTTTAAACTATGTTGTTTGCATAAGGCTGAAAGGTCTCTCTGACACTCCAACAATTGGACTCACTTGTTCACGTGAAGGCAAGCATAACCACTGGAACTGCTTGTGTGGCAAGTGCAGACAGGACAGCTTTATACAGAGAAGACCAGTCAGATGTTTACTAGTCTAGGCTGTATCTCTGCCCAAATGCATTTTCAAGATAGCTGTTACAACAAATTAGGGGTGCAATTAAAGATTCCTGTCTCAACTAACTTTGAATAAGACTGCATGTGAATAGGGCTGAAAAATGACGATAGGTAACTTGGTACATTATAATATTTGCCTGATGAGAATGACTGGATGAATTAAACTTTCATTATCTGTGGGAGTACCAGTTTTGAGGGAAACTGTTCTAGAAGTGATCATTTTACTTGACAACTTTTTAAGAGGTGTACTCTATAGCACATCAATGCAACACACTAAATACCTCTCTAAGTCCGATTACCTGTTGGTCATCTGGAGTCCATATGCCACAGGTGATCTGACTCTCCAAGTTTATTTCTGAAGACCAGTGTCTTTGTCCGCTGACTGATCCAACCAGCACAAATCCATCTCTATAGGAGATAAGTGCTTGAGTTCCATCATGGCTCCATGTAAAATCGCTTACCTTAACATATCAAAGACAAGAAAACAGACGTATAAGCCATGTAGGAATTCTTTGTTGTTTTAATAAAAGGTAGCACTGCGCAGAGCTACACAAGGCAGCTGTTAACCCAGTTGTAGCTCTGATGTTACGGCTATTGGATAAAGCAACTGTCCTTACAAAGTGTCTTTGTGACAACTCTTGCATATTCCCTTCAATAAATACATGTTTCATTTTTTCCTGTGCTTTTCAAAAGTGTATAAAGCACCACTGATTGTCTCCACTTTGCCTCTCAGGATGTGACCGCTCCCTACTGCAGAGAAAACATGCATACCAACCTGTGCCCCACGATCATTCACAAGCTCCACAGACCATCTGCCTTCATATTGTATCCAAACAAATATTCCTCCATCTGCATCGCAGGTTGCTAATTTCTGGAATGGTTCGTTCCATCTCACCAGCACAACCTTAAAAGATTATAAACAAAGTCAACATTATCAAAACTGCATGTTGTGCTAGCAACTGTTTAACCAGTTAAGCAATACTGCAAAATAAACATCACCGCATTTAAATCCTAAAGAAGATGTACAAAACAGCAATTTTCAGCACAGCATTGGGTGCCTCTCAAGAACAGCTGGAATCGTTTTGTCACGGCTGTCAGGAAATGCACAATCTTTCACCGTCAGGCCTTCTTGGAAGGCGTTGCATGCTTTCAACAAAAACATACTGTGCACTGGAACGTAGGATTTCATTACAGAAGCAGCGAACAGGAGCCACTACACTCTCTTTCAAATTATTTCCCCCACTGTAATCTCAGAGACTGTCAGACTCTACGCCAAATCACCTCCTCTTGCTGACTTTAAATGAAGTTGCGTGCACTGGTATCAGACTGTGCTTGAATACTCATATCAATAGTGACATGAAAAGAAATTTGAGAGCCCCAAATTATTAAAAACTAGAACTTTCATAGAGAAGTTGCTTTGCTACTGAGTGCAGAAGGAATAAAAAGCAGTTTTAGGCTCTTCTCTCTGCATTAGAGCTATCTGAGCTTTTCTGGAGAATTTAATCAAGGCTAAGCCTACCAAATTGTCCTAATTTCTAATTAATATCAATTTCACAAATACAGTATCTCTTGAGACCTCAGTATACAACTGAAAAAAAGCATGTCATCCTAGTGACTGAAGCGGAATTTTACCTTCTGTAAGAGACTTTTTCTTGAAAACTTTTTTTCCCAATTAGATATTTCAGAAACATGCAGATATATATATGATGCCAATGTTTATACACAAGGAAATTCCCCCTCAGTTTTTTTAATGAGACACCGCATATGTAAACGAAGAAAACATATATTAAATAGTCTACAGGTGTTATTTTAAAAACTTAATGGTCATTCAGCTCTAATGATGCCTTTTCGTAAACCTCAATAAATACCTAATCCTCTAAAAGAGACAGAAAGATAGGATTTTGCCGAAATATATTTTGCTGTTTAGAGAGATGGACTGACTGATCCTCTTAAAAGATTCTGGTCCTAGGGTGAGCTCTGAGCAGACAGATCCTTCATGCTTCACAACAACATCCGCATTTTCAGAATTAGGATATAACTATGCATACCTGAAATCTAAACTTGACAGTTGAAGGATGATCTTATACTTATTTAGTGAGTGCTACACTTATTCACAGAGTGTCAAGGGTCAGAACTTCAGAACGTACATCAGTGGAGCTCACCAGCCTGAAGCATCAATCCTTGAACAATTAAATAACCCCAGGAAATCTGTTTCCTCTTGCATAAAGGAAGACTATGGGGAGAAGTGAGTACGACAAACCATCTCCTTGTTCTTAAACAGCTAAGAAGAACCTCATTTGCAGAAAAACACTTGCTTATACTTGATTATAACCTTGCAGCTGCACTCCAAGTCAATAGTCTTGTCTCCAGTCACATAGATTATATCATGCCAGATGGAATATATCACGTTTTTTACATTTTTTTTTATTGGAAGAGCAGTAAATAAAATATTCCATCACAGTAACACAAGCAGCTGTACTTTGGTAAAGGTTTCGCTCTGTCCCTTCCATCTAAACAAGAATAGCACAGATCTAGCAAAATTTTATTTTCTTTTTGGTGTAACTTCCATGCACAGAGCCACTGTTTCATGCACCCTGAGGCAAAATGCAACAACGACTTAACTGTACTTGCCAGTAATGTCTAAGAATATTATGAAAGAAGTGAAGGAAACCCCAAGGACAACACTGAAAAATCTTCATCTTTAAAGGCTGAGAGTCACTAAGGCTAAGAATGACTATCGAGTGGAAGGTACTTATCACCAATAAAAATCAGACCTTTAATATGACACTGCTCATATTGGACATTTCACAGATCATACAGAATAAATTGCTAGAGAAATTTAGGAATGAAAGATAGAACTAATTGTTCTAATAACATGGTTTTTAGCCAACAACATCAAAGCTGCTACTATGTGTCTTAAAAATGTCCTGCTTTGTCTGGCAAAGATTTGAGACAAGCATCTGATTGGCTAGATTAGATACACCAGTTGACTTAATGATACAAATTATCGAGTAAGTGACAACAGTTACCTCAATATGTTTGTCTCTTCTCTATTTGAAACAGGAATCTTGTTGAAACTTGAAGATAATTTTTAATTCAAATTCTGTACAACCTGTCTCTTCCTTGAATTTGGTAAAACATCTAAGAGTACATTTGAATGTAAACAGTCCCTCCATCCCAATTAGACACAAATTAAAAACTGCCAAAATAAATCTACTGTTTTGTAATTACAAATGAAACTACAACAATAATTTAATATGCCTTCTGATAGCATCCTCACAAAGAAGTACATTTGTAGTTTGAAAATTCAGCTTCTTTAAACACAGAGCAAATTTTATCTTTTATGAGGTCATTTTAAAGATGCTTCCATAATTTACATTCAACATCTGACTATAGGTGCTGAGTCCACAGCTGCTTTGAGTATTTGTGATTTCATTTTAGACACTTAACATCCTGAAGCAGAGATAAAGAAAGGAAGGATTGCCCTAAGTACTATGATGACTTTTATGTTGGCTGAAATGTAAAGCATATGAAAACATGCCCCATTGATAGTGCACTTAAATAATGCATAAGCTTGAATTACCCCTCTGCAAAGAGGAATTTTATTGCTAACCCATAAAAGCAAGGATATCATTACTTTCACTAACAGCTTCAACTCACAGGAGACCCATTTTTACTTCTTCCTTTATGGTTCTCTGCTTCCAGCTTAGCATCTTCACATAGGTACTGAAGGACCAGAGAGTCTTACCTTGCATTGAAAGAGCAAAAATGTTGGTGTGCCGAAGAAAGTTGCCTGTGGAGCTTTGAAGTCCACAAAGCCTTTGTATACTGCCTAATTGTTTTGATTAGTTTATTGTTTGTGTGCATGTATTTTCAATACTACAAAAATACTAACCTGTTTTTGTTCTATTCTAGAAAAAAACCCAACAGTATCACAGATGTTAATCAGCTTCTAAAGGGCTATCTCATTCAGGAAAAGATCTCTCATGAATAAAACCTCAAGGAACCCCTGGCCAAACATATTAAGTGCAATAAAAGGCCAACACACCACCGCCAAACAGGATGCTTTCTGTGAAGTTCAATGACCTTTTGAATCAGGGTCTTAGGTTTTCTTTGAGCGCTTTCTTATACAATGGTGAAAAAATTCTTTCAAAAATATTCAACATCTTCGATATCTCAGTTTTGTCAACTTGATTTTCAGGAATTATTTAATTAATTTTAATCTCTGATCCTCCATCCACTTAACTGGGGAGCAAGCATATACTCCAAAGACAGAAGTCTTCTTCAGCATTCATTTTCACATACGTGAGGGAGATCTGCTTGCAGATGGACTATCACAGCAATAGAAAGTAGAGAATACTTGATGGCAAACATTTGATTACAACACAATTTGCTACACCCAGAAAGCCACGTTCCTTTATCTGGTATGAGCTGTTCTGAAATGACAAGTGAACTAGGCATCTTTGCAGGATGCACAGGATGTGATGCATTATAACTCCATCGAGCATATACTAAATGTTCTCTGGAATTTCTGACCTCTTTTTCCCCTTAATAAATCTTACTATGTTTCTAACCCATTGAAAGCGCTGAATCTGGCTTACAAACAGTGAAAGCAAAAGACCTAACTTCCTAGGACAGAAAAAGAAAGGAGATTAGGCTATTGCCTACAGTAGCAGAGTACAGGACTTGGCCTATCTGAAGGCTTCTTCCAATCCTGTGCTTTTAGTGAAGTACTTAAGTTTTTAAAGGAACATATAAGGGTTGAAATAAAGCATTGGAAAAGGGGACTGAAAAATCTACTTAGGATCACTGATCATCTGAAAGCAACAACAGGTGCCCAGAATAAGCTATGCGGATGCAGTTAACAAACTGTTGCTTCTCACTATACTTGACCTGTAACGAATGCTAGGTTCTAAATAGCTTTGCATATGTTTAGCCCAACAAAATGCAAAGTTTAATTATTTTTAAAATAAAGGCTATTCAAAATTCTCTCTCCTGATTCCTCATGCTGCAGATGGCTTCCAGTTGTCCTCACTTTCCTCCTCACTTACGACTTTCTGTTCTTACCATGACGATGTCAGGATAATTCTCTCCATTCAAACTAATTCAATCACACAAAGAGCATCAGTAAGTAGTTTTCCTACTAATAAAAAGTCAGCAGAGATGGTAGACAGCTAGTTTGCCTCTCCTGGGTGACACACTCATCTCTCTCTCCTACTTATACTGCATTCTCTAATGATACACTCTCTGTTTCTTCCACACCCGTGGAGATTTGACTTTTTGTTCCCAGTGACATTACACCTGAGTGGAAGCGCTTTGTTTGCATAGGAAGCTGTTAGTTTCCAATGTACCATAGCCATCAAGGAATTATTATTAAGAAGAAACTAGTACTACACCACCAAACATTGTACTGCACTTAAAGAACAGCAAATAGTCAGTCTACACTTCTTGAGAAAAACTGTCAAGTTATATAGGGGCTGCATGTTACCTGGGGGGTGAACGACAGGCGAATGAGTTCTTGGAGACACAAAACATCATCCTAACTCTTCGTGTTTCTCTAGTCTAAATAATAAGAAAAAGAACTCCCTTCCTGAAAGAACCAGACCAGATATCCCAGGGATGGATGTCCTTTAATAATCCTTATCCCTGCTGTCAGTGGTGACGTGCGCTGACAGCCCCTGGGAAGATTTGGCTGCTGCTGTGGCAGTGCATTCCACTGCCACTTATACATTAGAGGTCTGCCTCTTTATTCCAGGATCCTACTTTTTTCCTTGAAAAAAAGTATTTTTCTGCCAGCAGGTGTCATCTTGCTTTTTATGCTCTTTGAAAGGGGGCTTCAAATTCTACAGATATTATTTAAACAAATATAACAACATTCTTGCGAGAGATGATACAAAAACTAACTACAGGGTTTTAAAAACACACACAAAAAATCCACAAAAGAACCACATTTGAACAGTTTTTTCTTTTAACTGGAAACCTGATTTCATGGTATAACATTATCAATAATGGTATGCATTATCAATAAGCTGAGCATAACATCTGTGTCAGCTGGGGACCTCACCTCGCATTAACTGAAATCAGAGGCTGGACCAGCAGTAAGGTGCTGACCTTAACAGACTTGAAAGGTCCAGGTCCCACTCTGCACCTTCTTCTGACAACCTGTGGCCTTCACATGAAAACCTATTCCAAAACAACTACATCCCTAACTCAAACACCTCAGGTAAGGGTCTAATGTTAAGTACAAGGCAGGGATACATTAGAAGCTCTGTGTCCTTTTGTTCAAATACACTTGCTCTAATTTTTTCTCCCCTTTCTCCTCGGCACTTGTTTTCAGAGCGTGCACTGAGCTGACAAAGACTCAGATCATCTGCTCAGTTGCAGAAAGAGAAAAAGTCAGTTAGGAGCAGTGCACTTCACCAGCAACAGGGTAGGCACGGGGGATGCAACCATTCACCCTACGTTCACTTTCTCACTGTGCAAGTTGTTGGTACACTCTGCCAGTAACAGCGTGGTTGCCCAATCCCTGGGAACAGCTTTGATGCTCCTCAGCAAGTTTTGTCTATTTGCTTTGCAGATTAATGCCACACATGCCTATTTTTAAAAGGTATCTTGGGGCTGGCATCCAACTCACCACATATACCTGTTTTTGAAAGGTATCATATGGTTGGCATCCAATCCTCAAAGGAAGGCAATCTGACCTTGGACAGCTCTAGGGGACGATTTTGGCAAATAGGCAACTGCAAGAAAAAATTGTTTTGATCACTACTTTGAGGGGGGAATATATTTAGTGTAAGATGCCGTCTTAAAAACACATAGGCTGTCAACATCTCACTGAATACATTTAGGAGCTTTGATAGTAAACTACCAAAACAAGGACTCAGAAAGGCTCTAAAGCTTTACAAATCTCTTCACATTCCTTAAGTCATACACTTCATGTTAGGAAATACACCCCCAAAGTCTACTGATCCCAAGGATTTGCCACATAACCATTTTATATATTAAAAAAATATGCCATCTGATTATCTACATTAGAGGAAAGCATCCCTAATACTCTTCACAGGTACCGAACAAGAAGTGTTATGCTCCTACGAATGAAGTAGCTCAGAGGGCCGGTTCCAAAGGAATTATTCTTTTCACTTGGAAATCAACAGATTTAATTGTGGCTTCAAAGAACTACAGTTGTGGGGGACATTTAAAAAAACCTAAAACACAACATAAATTAGCTGCATCCAAGGTATACCAAAGAAATCTGTCTGGGCAGCTGAAGATCTTTCACGGGTCACTCGTCAGAACTGGCAGCTGCATACAAGAAACCGAAATGAGAGGCAATATGAACCTAACATAGATGACAAGTTATTACCAGTTCTCATTTGAGTAAGCTTCTTAATTATTCCTTCAAGGGCTATTAGAGAAAACAGGAGAGTATAATCTGAAGGAAAAGAATTAAGCCATGAAAAAAGAGTCAAGGCCTTAAGTCCATCACCCATATGCATGAGATATCAGCACACTACGTGGAAGGGAAATGAGGGAAGATCCACTCATTTCCCACCTCACAGACAACAGAGTGACACTGATAACATGTATGGTCTGCTTTTGATTCTCCTCCCTTCACAAAGATGCTCAAGTCCCAAAGGCTCTTTCACAGAAAAGATAACTGTTCCCACAAAAAAAAAATCCTTCTTATAGTTATGCCATGCTCACTTCCAGTAAGAGAAGCTCCTTTATAGCATATATGTTACTACCATTATCTCCTATCAATGGTGTTCCTGTTTTTTTCATTCCTGCAAGATACTTCTGTTTAACTGACAAACATACACCCTAGAAGTGCAGAGGTAAGCTCAAGTTCACCAAAAATAAATCAAAACTGAATGTTGATAAGGATAAGCAAAGGATAAAATAGCACTTCCACTGCCTTCCTTCGTAAGAAAGATTTTGTTTTGTTCTAGTTTCTATATAGATAAAAACACTGTAATAAAGACAACTATTTTAGCTAAAGATGAATAATTGTTTTGCCTTGTGAAAAAAAATGTCCAGAGCAAAATAGTTTCCCCTTTCTCTAGCAAATCACTGATGAGCACCATTAGGAAAGGTCCACTGCTGTTAAAAGTAAGACACGTGCAATAAGCGTGCAGAGCCGGCAGTTCCTTGGTTTCAAGTATCCACAAGCAAATATTTTCCCACATGAAAAAAAAGCATCAGATTTAAAATTATCTGGTACTCAGTCGACATTACATTAAAAGTACACGAGCCTAATGCTCACTTCACTGAGGTCTGACAAAACTACATTACAGAAGGCATAAACTGGGACCGTTTTACAACCTCCACATTTACTTTCACCTTTGGGCTGTGTATCAGCTCAGTGTAAATGAACTCCAAGCTTTAAAAACAAGAATATCACTGACATCCAGCTATGTATCATTGCCATATACGAATTCAGAGAGCATGCACATCTTTGCTAAAAGTTCCAAGAAGAGGCGGGAAAAAACCAACTAAAATACCCCACAAAAGAAAGATTTAGAATTCTTCCTGATACTTTTCCTGGCTAAAACCACAGAAGAATATTAGATGCAAATATACAGACATCCTGCAGCAGAACTCATTATTTTTATTCTGTCTCTTCTTTTTAAAAATATGCAATCAAGGGCAAAATAGTGTTTGGAACCATGTATTATTTCTAAAATGATAGATGTCAAAATAATTTTTAAAAATCAAAACAAACAAAATCTAAACAAACAGAGGAGACAGGATAACAATAAATACTACTGAAAACTGATCTTTGTCTGCAAGCTAAACAGAAAAGACCTTAAAATTCAGAAGCTAGTGTCAAAAAGTGTTGTTCAAGCATAACTATTTTGCTGACAGCTATAATAATTCAACCTTAATTATTTTTTTCAAACACAAGGAAGTAAAAATAATCCAAACTTCAGCAAGAGCACAGAGCAGCTCTTCAAATCTATTAACGTTTCCCAGGTGATAATAGCTGTGCACTAATCTAATTAAAGTGAGTTATAAGGCAGACTGGAGACAAATGGTATAGCTGGGCATTTTGCTGCTGAAGTGGGACTACAGCACTATCCCGAAGTCCCAAAGAAATACTCAACTATCATTATCTTGATCATCAAGTCCAACTGTAAGACCTTTGTGTGAGTTAGATGCAGTTGTAGAACATTTCTGGCCACCTGAGGAATCTTGGCGACTGTAAATTAGTCAAAGAAACTGAGAAAAGAAAGCATTTGTAAAATCTTTATTGGATGGCCTGGTCTGTCTTTTCGTGACTCACAGAGACATCATGTCCCTAAACCTTTTGTGAGAATGATGAAATTCCACCATGTTATTTTGCAAAGTAACTGCCTTAACTTCCAACATGAGGCTACAACCCGAACCGCCCCCAGTCCTGCCGGCAGCTCCTGAGTGGGTTCACTTACACAGTGCTCAGCTAGTGGCATCTGGGGCAGCTATTGATGGGACTCTATAATTGCTGAGATGGACATGGAAAACAAAGTGAAAATGAAATAGGGTCTACTTCCAAGGATAGCAATGCCATGGAGGGAGCAAGCAGTAAAACAGGGAATTCAGAAAGGGCAGAAGAGCCACTCACACCTGCACCTCTCAGGACAGGAAGGTGTAAAAAGGAGAACCTAAATTAACAATACAAAGAACTAAAAATCATGATATTTACATGGAAAACATTCAGTTTAGTGTATTACAATAAATAAGACAATAGACACTTACCATACCTATGTATTCATTAACATATATATTACCCCACGGAAGCTCTGATTCAGGCTTGAGCTACACTGGTCCACCAAATTGGCAAATGGTACAATACAACCTTCTGACAACATGAAGACGAGCTAAAGAAATGTCATACTCTAAGAAATATCAAATAATAGATTTTTGAAAATGCTATCCTTGCTTTGGCTGACCTGAAATTCTGCACAGACTGTATTCAGAGCAAACTCCAGTAAGCAGTTTTATTTTCATTTCTCATTTCTTAATGAAAAAAACCCTGTATCACGATGCAGTTGGCCAAGTGACTAATAATTTTACTTGTTTGACTTTCCAGAGAACACAAGAGAACTATAAATAAAGGGATTAATCAGTTAGTCAGATAGAAGGATTACACCAGGCAAAGTGGACAACCCCGGAAAGTACAAATCCCTTCTATTCCTTTTTTCAAGTTTTTAGCCTTGGAGACAAAGCAAAAAGCAGGCTAGCGAAGCACTGCAGGGAAGACTAGCTCTATGCAACTGCAAAATGACTGTATATGCTCAATGCACTTGAGAGGGCTGAACTATAGGTTTGGGAATGCAATTCCTGGTCACCCTAAGGGGATGTAAGGGTCACCATGAGACTATCAGATTGCTGGCCATGCTGCATCCAAATGTATTCCTTTCTATATAGTATCTTCAGAGCCAGAGGCCTTAGGATGGACTCAAGGAGTAGTGAGAGAAAATAATAATAAACTGGGCCAGGCAGACATTGGCTGGCCAAACATAACACCCTCTTGGCTCTGTTTTCCTGATTTCACAGCAATGGAGATGCTCATTAAACTGTTATTCAGATAGAAGGATTGTACCAGGCAAAGTGGACAACCCCGGAAAGTACAAAACCCTGCTATTCCTTTTCACTGCCATGGCCTAATAACATCTCAACCAGAAGAGACCTCTTTTAAGGGTGACAAGAAACACACATCTGACTGTATATGACAATACTTAACCTAATCTAATACCAAAATTAACAAGATTGATTAGATTATGTGAGGTGCAGAAAGCAGTTTTCAAGGAACTGAGCTAAAACTGATTTGCTTCTCAAGAGACCAAAGAGCAAGAGCATTCAGCTTTTAACAATCCAGCCAGTATGTGAACCACAGACCAGTGATCAAAGTTGTCTGATCCGTATCCAAGATTCTGAGCCAGCTAGCTTATAAGAACCACACCACTGAAAAGTAATTTTTATAGTTTAGATAGTTTATCTTTCAGTTCCCTCAAAAAAGAGAGAGAAAAGTAGTAAGTAGCATAGACGTTTCTGTTCTTTCTTTCCCCAGTAAAATCCCTAAGAAAGTTTCACCAGGCTAAACAAGCAGATGTTTTCTATCCCAAGTCACTTGCTTGTCAAGGAGCATCTGGAATACAACTGAGACAAAAACCTAGTGAAGAACTGAACTGCATTTAGGCAAGCACGTCTGTCTATGCACTGCCTCTGTGTTACCCAGATGCTGTTTTCCTCTTTGCTATCACATCAAAGAAACCAGCTCTCCTTTCAGCTCTTCAGTAAAGTGAAAACCAACCTGGCTAGGCACAGGAAAGAAGCAGAAGCAGGTGGCTAGCAAAGTGCTCCCAAGGTAAAAAATCTCTTAAATTGAAAAGGAAGTTTCCCTTCCATTTTATTTCAAAGCAAAGGCATTAGTATTTAAATAATGGGTTTGACTCGACAATTTCTACATCTCTGTCAAATATGCTTAAAGAGTTAGCCAGTTATCAACTTGAAAATAAGTGTTTCAAGCAGAAAGCTTACATGTGACCAGGTGCTACCCCACCTAAGAGCCTGTCCTTGTCTGCGCTACCAAGCCTTCTATGCCAAGCCACTGCAGCCTTCCTTCCATCACAAAGCCTTCTCCCTATTTCTCAGGCGGGCATGCTCTCCACGTTTAAGTCTTCTCTCTGTCCATATTACATACTTCCAGAGGACTCTAGACTGTGCACACAAGTAGCAGCATACACTGAAACTCCCTGCCCTCTGTTCTGCACTTTCCTTATAAACACTGATGTTTTCTTGTGGGTTTGTTTTTTCGGGGAGGGTTTGGTTTTGGGGTTTTTTTCAGTATTTATTCATCTGCATCATTTCTGATGCTTTGTTTGAGGAGAAAAAAAAGCCCCACACTTTTTGTGCTAGTTTTGCCTGGGACAGAATTAATGTTCTTCATAGTAGCTAGTACTGGGCAGCGTTTTGGATTTGTGACCAAAACAGTGCTGATGACACAGGGATGTTTCAGATGTTGCTGAACAGTGCCTGCACAGTGCCAAGGTCTTTTCTGTTTCTTACTCTGTCCCACCAGAGAGCAGGCTGGGGGTGCACAGTAAGTTAGGCGGGGACACAGCCGGGACAGCTGATCCCAGCTGACCAAAGGGATATTCCATAACACACGACGTCACACTCAGCATATAAATCTGGGGGAAGAAGAGGAAGGGAGAGACACTCAAAGCGATTGTGTCTGTCTTCCCAAGTCACTGTGATGCACGATGGAGCCCTGCTCTCCTGCAGATGGCTGAACACCTGCCTGCCCATGGGAAATGGTGAATGAATGCCTTGTTTTGCTTATGCTTGCATGCACAGCTTTGTTTTACCTATGAAACTGTCTTTATCTCAACTCACGAGTTTTCTCAGGTTTACTCTTCCGATTCTCTCCTCCGTCCCACTACGGGGGAGTGAGCGAGTGGCTGGGTGGGGCTGAGCTGCTTACTGGGATTAAACCGTGACACCATTATATTAAACCAGAAGAATCAGGCAGTACAACAAGACTGTACAGGAAACAAGTATCACTCAAGTATTTAAAACCAAATCCATAACGTGGATTTAATAGATATTGTTAAATAAACACTACCATAATGAAAGAGGTTGCCCACAAGCACTACAGGCTGTGCTTTCTGACTGCCATGGCTCTATCAACTTCAAAAGCAGAAAACACTGCCACTGGAAATCCCCTTATCAAGCAGCAATGGCATTACTTCAGGCTTGGCTGGAGAAAATACTCATCTTCATTCTATACGCAATTTTGGTTTAGTTTTTTTTAAGATAATTTACAGATTTTAATGTGGGTGTTTTTTTAAGATTCTTTGAAAAGTTTAAAAAGCAAGAAAAGTAATTGAAGTTTCGAGATATTAGATTAAATGCAACAGTAAAAATGTATAATGGCAAAGTGGAGTCATGCAGAGTCAGCAAGTACTGGAATGATGTGGAAAACGAAGGAAGGTACTGTAAGGAATAGGATGATATTCAGGAAAATGGATTTTAAGTTAAATATCAAGTAAAGCTTCCAGCAATGAAAGAAACTGTTGATCAGTCTTTTAAAAGAAAAGGTGAAATGATGTCAACCTTTGGAAACACTTCATACAAATTTTCACATAGCATTAGGAGGTATATTGCAGGGACGTACTTTTGTGTGTGCATGTTAACTAACTACACATGGTTGCTGGAGTTTAGTGGTTCTGTTACTAAAACATTATTTTCTTATTCATTAACTGAGATTTAAGAAAAATAATTGTGTTTTATTAATAAATACAACAATAAATTATTTTCATTTTCTAATTTATAGAAGTGTATCATGTTAAAGCTCACTTGAGTGCTCAAGTGTTGCACATATATGGGTTAAAGTCATATTATTTCAGTATGAGAAGTATGCAATAAAAAGAAAGATACAGTCCTATTCTATGCATGAAGGTGAAAAGGAATGATCTATGTCTTTGTATTGCTATGATTAAACCACAATTTTTATGTCTGCCTATAGACTAGTGGAGTAGGTGATAAGTCTGCCAGCTATTTTCATACCTGCATGCCAACCTGAAAGCAATCAGTCATTCCCATAAGCTCTGCTTTCTCACTTCAGGAGATGGTTTAGTGTTAGGGTGGTGTAAGGTTGTAGGTTGGACTTGATGATCTTAAAGGTCCTTTCCAACCTTTATGATTCTATGAAATGTTAGTCTGCTAGCTAGTATAATGTCCTACTAAAGAACAACAGATGGAGTGAAACAGACCAGGAGTCATTTACTTTTTCAGAAACCTTTAATAACAAAACAGTGACATTTCTAGCACAATGATCAAACAGCTCCATTTGGAAACTTTTCATATTGTTAAGCAGCTACTGATTTTGGGAGGGGAGCTAACTGTATGAGGTGGTTCCGAGTGGACTCATAACAGAGAAATCAAAGCATCTCCCCCTTTCCAAAATAAGGGAAATGGAGGGTTAGGGCAACAGATCAAAACCATGGAGTCAGAAATGGGACCCAAGATCCAACAAAGAGTAATTTTCACCAGGTTAAGTCCTGTACGCAGTGCAAAGAGAACTCTGTGGAGGACTCAAGGATACCACATGGACCATCAAGCACCACAATGTCTAAAGACAGGAATGAAGGAGTCCTGGTGAGCTGACTCACGACCAAGCTCAGTTAGCACAGGGTAGGAGATGAAGCTGAGCTGAGAAGGCTCCAGCTAGGCATCCCTGAACAAGTGGAGCACAGGGATCCCACAGCTGCTGCTCTCAGTCACCAGCTTCCTCCACTATTCCCTGTCCCAGAGCCTCAGCTGGAAGGTGGACATGTGGCTTGTGGCAATCACTGCTTCGTCCTGCTCTGCAATCTCAAATTCAGGCTCAGAAGAATGATTTTGCTCTTAACATGCCATTTGCCAAAGCTGACACCTATGTGGAGGGGAATGAGCATGAGTCAGGGCATCCTGGACAGTGTCTCTCTCAGCAGAGGGCGAGGGAGTGCAGAAGAGGCACCTTCTGAGCAACCCCCTGTGCCTAGCCTCACATGATCTCAAAGTATTAGACTTATCAGTACTAAAAATAAAACCATGTGATACAGACTCATGCACTGGAGAGCGCATGTTGTTATGCAGTGAAAACACGATAGCTGAGATACTGTAACTAGGAACCAGTCATCTAGAGTTAATAGTTTTATTTGCATTTATGATCCAGTTAGTTAACACTATTTTAATAGAAATTCTGCTAACTTTGTATTTTTTTTCATAATTCTCTTATTATAATTATCTTATTATTACTGCACAGGCATATGCATGATTTATTACTCACTCATTTTCTAAAACTCTCAAGTAGGTTGCTTTTTTTCATATAATTTTACTGATTCTGATCAGCAGGTTTGTGTTATGTTTGCCATTTGAAGGCCAAATCCCAACAGTTTCCACTAACATTTTGGAATTACCTTATCTTCTGGCAATTAAGCAGAAATCAGTTTCTTTTTCTGCATGTATAGTTTTCCTTCCTCAAGAGGATTTGATTTCAGAAGTCCTTTCAAATACCTTTAAGATGTGCAGACAATCTGATTACGGTTCAGAGTTCTTTGTATTATCCTAAAATACCACATCACTTAAAAAGAGGCACACCTGGAAGAATAACTGCACACCAGCACTGAGATGAATGTGCTCGTAAGACTGTAAGTATGAATCCTGAGGAGGTTACTGTCAGGTAAAATGGCAGGACTACATGAACTGCCTGTCTGATGTCTGACAACTCATTTATGTCAGAGTCAAACTCATTTATGGACAAATATAATTTAATACAATCAAAACCTTGACAAAAATGATGCCCTGCTCATCACCATGTACTCACATATCACATACGGATCATGTACTCACATGCAAAATTTCAAGTGTGAGGCTTAATATCCCCTTCAAAATTTAGATTATGGCACCTGCGAATATTTCTGATATATATTAATATAACTTTTTTAAAACCTTGTGAAATTTTTGAGCCTAACAACTTAGTGCTGGAGTTACCTTCATAACTTAATCACAGGTTTGAACAAAAATTTCCTTTTACCAGTTTTGGAATTTACAACCTCCTGATGCCTTTAAATATTCACTTAGCTTACTGCTTTAAGATAAGGAAACAGAAACTACCCAACCTACCTTCTCTATTACCATTTACTGTTTTATACAGTTTTAGCACGTCTCTTCTCTGACTCACCTGCTTTACAAGGTAAACAGTCACAATTTTCTTCAGCTGCTCTCCCCAACTGAGATTTCCCCAATCTTTTTTCAGCTTCATCTTGTGTTCTCAGAACTCCCACTAACTCTCAAATGCTATTTTAAGGTGAGATAAGAGCGTTCTTGATATATCGGCTTTTACTTTTGGTAACATTCTCTGTGCTTTTCTTTATTACTTTTCCTATTCTTAATAGTAGGTTTTCAAAATTACTGGGATTTTTTTTCTTTTACTACAGTACTCTTCAAGTCGGCTGCATAACAAGAAAGAGTTTGGTATTCCCAGGTCCAGGTTTTTCCTAAATGGAGGTCTCCATGGAGGGTGTAGCACTCACAGCCTCACAGCTCTCCATGCTCAGGCATCAGACACCATTTAGACAGTTCCCAGCTCTGCCTTTCCAGGGGGCTAGCAGAGCAAGCACAATTCTGCACTAAACCTGCTTCATGCCCGTAAGAATGGAACAGTCCTCACCAGTTTATAGTAGGGATTTATCAGTGCACCACTGTTAGAAGGTCTAATTGGTTAACGTGCTGTCTCAAATACAGTTTTTGAGTCACAGAATCACAGAATGCCAGGGGTTGGAAGGGACCTCAAAAGATCACCTAGTCCAGCCCCCCTGCTAGAGCAGGATCACCTACAGTAGGTCACACAGAAACACGTCCAGGCGGGTTTTGAATGTCTCCAGAGAAGGAGACTCCACAACGCCCCTGGGCAGCCTGTGCCAGTTCTCTGTCACCCTCACAGGGAAAAAGTTTTTCCTAATATTTTTGTGGAACCTCCTGTGTTCCAGCTTGTACTCATTGCCCCTTGTCCTGTCATTGGACATGATCAAAAAGAGCCTGGCACCGTCCTCCTGACAC